>NC_142715.1:27565266-27797766 GCF_055471065.1 Atractosteus spatula
TGCTTGTGTATTAGCGTGAGCGTTTTTTATTCTGATCATGAACAGTTTTACAAGTCCGCAAAGGATCGAGGAAAGGTTTATCGCCAGCTGAAAAGAGACACAGCGCTTCGGCTCTGGAGACTTGTTCGGCTGGCGTTCGGGGAGTCGCGTTTTTCAGAATTGTATTGAGATCGTTTTCCACAGAGCTCAGATGTCAAAGCACAGCAGCAGCTCTCCACAGCAATCCTCTATAGCGCCCTTTCTCCCGCAGCTCCGTCCTCATTGGAAGGAAGCAAGAGTGAAAGGCTGAAGTGAAATAGAGCGGGGACGAAGGCAGTGAAGAGAGAGAACGTGGGAAGAAGAGAAAAACGCAAGGGAAAAACAGCAGCGTCGTAAAAGAGGTGATGGAGCTGTCCTCTCTATAAGAAGGGTGCCAGCGAGCCTTGCTCTCGCTTACGGACACACCCCCTTGAGCATGCCTGATCTCGTCTGATCTCGGAAGCTAAACAGGGATTGGCCTGGTTAGTACTTGGATGGGAGACTGCCTGTGAATACCAGGTGCTGTAAGCCTTTAATTGCAGGAGGCACCTTATCTTCGCTCACTCGCTCATTCTCCTGTTCACACGTGCAGTGCGGGTTTTTGGCTTTTTATTTGTCAGCTTTGGTGAGACACAGGTGCTTGTGTATTAGCATGAACGTTTTTAATTCTCATCATGAACCTTATATACTGTATCTCTACATCCCATAACCTTTAACGGCAGGTGCCTGGGTGTGGACATGTTCTGATGTAATATTTAATTTAAAAGTAAACATTTTATTAAAGTCTGTTATATTGTTAAAATCTATAAGCGTTATAAATATCAATTTTTGCTCGTGCTTATAATTTATCGCTGCTAAATGTGTCTTTTTTCAATTATTTTAACACTTTTATGACCTATCCACTAAAATATAAAGACCTGCCCTACAACGCTCTTCTCAAAAGATAAAATAAGTTTTACATTTTTTGATTCAATGTAATTTCTTTTCTAGAGAAACACACATCATTTGAGGCTTGGGTTGCATGTTAATATTTTTAAGGTTTAAAGACTTTACGTTCACGGTACGTGGAAAATCATTTCAAACTTTTGAAAAGTTGTTGAGAATTTGTCATTGAAATAAGCTTACATATTTTAATTCAACGTGATTACTTTTCACTCTCGATAAAACACGTGTGATTTTGGGGCGGGGGAATATGGTGGGGCGTTCTAAAACATCACAACCATTTGAAAACTGTCTTGAACTATGTAGGCATGGTTACAAATTTGGAGTTTATGCTTAAATTAGCCGACTTGCCGGTTTTGAAGTGTGACACCTGAGCTGTCAGGCCCCGATATTGACTGCTGCGAAGATGGCTTCTTTGAGTAGTGAATCATCGGATTCCTCTGCTATGCAAACTGAAGAAGTAGGTTGCTAAAATATTTTTTCTGATAGTGGAATTGTCGTTTCAATCTGTGTTTAGCGTATTTCGTTTTCAACACTTTGTCTTCTTTTTAGCAAAAGCTGACCCAGCACTCAGTGGTGTGTGACAGTGGCTGTCATGTGAACTCTGACGGTGATTCAGGTGTTGGGGGTCCGTGAACGACTGATGAAGAGTTGCTACAAATGGTAAATATTAAACCACAGCAAGTTCGAAGCAAACGAAAAACTCTAACACAAAAGAGGCATTACAATTGTAAATATTTTAGGTAAAAAGCATGCCTATTTATTTTGTTAAGCCTTCCTTTTCTTTTTTCCTTTAATAGAATAACGAAGAGGTCGACACATCAATCTTCAAACTACCATCAAGCTTGAATGTTTCGTGTCTGTTCATGTGTGTTTGCCAAAATGTGATTAATGATGATGTTCAACCTAGTTTAGCTAACGATGGCTCTAATGAGCCCGATGCTATGGATCAGACTGTAAAGTCGGTGGTATGTTGCACCTTCAACCATTGTTTAAAGGGGGTTGTGGTTGATGAATGCGCGGCCTGTTTGATTAATCATCCAGGTCAATGGGGTCACACATGCCTGGTTGTCTGGTGCGCGGATGAGTTCTGTGGTGTTTCCGGGGGAAAGTTTATGTAAATGAAAGTATTACTCACACCACACTTTTCTTTCCTGAGTTTCGTGGCTTTTCTTCCTCCAACTATCTTCCAAATACAGTCCGTAATCCGTTCCCTTAATCCTGATCCGATCCGAGTTCCAAAAGTCCGTAATAAAGCCAATCCGCGATGTATCCTTATCCAGTGTCCGTAATCCAAAAACCATAAACCTTTTCTCCTTTCAGTAGTCCGTTATTCCTTAGCCCGATCTTTAACATACACATCTTTCCTCTCTTTTCCTCCAAACCGCATTCACCTTATCGGCTTCCACCCTGTTCACTGCCTCCGGGGCACTTATATTTCGGTTCCTGATGCGGCTCAGCTGTGTCTCATTGTTTCTCAGGGTAGACCCTTTCCATTTACCGGTCATCTGATTCTTTTTGGTAGCCATTTTGCTAAGGTCCATATCTAGTATTTTAAGTAGGTCATTCCGAAAATACCTGTTATGAATGACCCTTCCCCTAGTCATGTTACAGTACAAAGATGTGTTGTTTGCCGCATTAGAAATGTATAAGTGTCTCAGTTTAGCCTGAATTTTATCGGCTGTTCTGTACATCGCCAGAGGCCTGGGTGCCTATACTTTTACAGATGATACTGAGCGGAGTATAAAGCACTTGCTGAGAAAAATAATTGATGACCGCTCGCCATATGAGTATGTACGCTCCTTACTTGTAAAGGTAGATGGAAAAATACTAGACGTGACTTTTGGTGCATTGCAAAACTTATTTTATACTTATTTATACAAAAAAAAAAGATCTATGTAAAACCAGGGCTGTGAAATACTCGCAATGTGAATAGAGCTTTCACTCTGTTTTACAGACACAGGTGTGCCATCGTGAGAAGAATGAAAAATTTCGAATGTATACATACATACTTACGAACTTTCATACGAGCTCTTGCTCTTGAATATTTTTTTGAATTCGCTAAATCACACAAAAGCATCTCTCATTGTAAGCATCTGACCAATTACATTCCTGAATTTTAAACGCATTTAGTATTTATTTTTAACTTGTTTTATTTATTTTTGTAAAAAAAAATACACACCTGTTTTAAGTATTCTTGCCATTTTTAGCATATTGTAAGTGGATATTTTTCAAACATTTTGTTTTTAAATCATATGAAACACAATCAACCCATTGTAACTTCCCATTGATAATTCCTGAGCTTTGTAGCTGTGTATTATTTCTTTTTACCTTGTTTTAATATTTTTTTTATTATTATTGCATTTTACAGAGCTTTTTAATATATTGTGAGCATTTTAGTGTCATTTTAAAATAGGACTATCAATGCTCCTGACTTTTAAACCTGTATTTCTTCTGACATTAATCTCTCCACCTACAGATGAGGAGGGAGGTATTTGATTTTAAACTGGTTGATTTGGGGGGGGGGGGGGGCGGGAAATGTACATTCATTTCCTTGTGTGTATCACCAGTGGGAAACTTGGCATTTTTGGATGAATACAAGTACCCTCGCCATTCCATGCGTGACGTGAGCAAAGTGTAATTCCTGTCTTTATAGTGTGCTTGTTAGAGACTTAGCTGGCACCTAGAGCGCTTTAAATCCGGGAGTCAGCAGCCCAAGACAAGAGAGCTTCCTTCGTCTATGTTTTTTTGCGTGAAGGGGGGAAACCATGCATGTGCTGCAAACGATCTTAGTATCGAAGTGCCGTCCCACATAACCGATCCGAACAATCTGCTTTACAGAGGAGCACTGCCGGAGCTTATCGTTGGCAAACTGAAGACCAGGCCGACCTCTTCTGTGACTCTTGAACACTGAATCTCAAGGTTGTGAATTCAAGCTCAACGCTGGCGGGAAATTCCATAGGTAATGATCACATTTTCTTGCATGCTAATCAAAAGAAATATTAAGAAACTTTTCCCGATACCAGTTTTTTACAAAAGTAAAGGCACATGGCACATGTGTGCCACATCACGTCCGAGTTTAGTGACAACTACCTCAGAGATTGTAAGCTGGGTAGTTTCAGATCAGATCACTTTTTTTATCAAAGGTTCAAGCAAACCCGAATACTTTTGCAAGAGACATTTCAGAATCCCAGTCAAATCCAGTACGATTGCTGGATCCTTCGAATTCGACTGAACTATAGCACAGATCTGCAGTCCACCATTAGAATACTGTGGGTGTGTTGTATAAGCCATACCGCCCAAAATAGTTCTAAAACAGGAGATGCATCCTCGTTTAGGAATGTGGTATAAAGTGAAATGGTCTGGGAAGAGTCCTACGTTTGAACAGTTCAAAATAGACGTAAAGGGGTATTTACGGACTCTTTCGAAATGTAAGAACAAGCTGTGCGGACCTTATCTTTATTTACCTTGTGTAATCGTTTTTCATAAAGTGTAATTGTATTATAGCATGTGCCCCTGACGATTTTCTTGATACGTTATGTGTGCTCTTGTTTGTATTTTATGTAGTTTTGTTGTTCAAATAAAACGTAAAAGACACAACTTTCCGGATGCGGCTGCTGTAAAAATAAAATGACATCAAGGGTGCTGTACGCAGAGGTCTGAAACCTGCTCCACAGAAGATCTTTATCCAGAGGTGTTAAAGAAGTCGAGATCTCGCCATGAGAGGGGAAGCATCTCAGAAAAAGCAGGTGCAGTCGGTTCCATGGTCATAACGCCACTAAGTCGGGTGACAAGAGCAAAACCCACCCGGCTTCCTCCGGGCAAGTAATGAGACAAAGAAACAGCACACAGCGGGTAGTGTGGCCGAGCAGTCTAAGGTGCTGGATTAAGGCTCCAGTCGCTTCGGGGGCGTGGGTTCAAATCCCACCGCTGCCAGGTACTTCTGTTGAGACCCCCTTTCAGCTGGCTTCAGATGAAAGGGAGGGAACTGCTTTTTGGCAGTCTCTCGAGAAACTAAGCAAAGTGTTTAAAGATACTTTCTCAGCTTGACATCAAGGCACAAAACAAAAACCTTCTTGCGTCCTCTCAACCCAAAAGCGCTTTGCCACTTTTTGCGTTATGCAGGGAACGACGTCTGCCCAGATCACTTTTGTGTCAATGCAAATCGTAGTGTGCCCTCCGTTTTAATGTTGGCTGTGCTGGCGTGCTGATTCTGTCTGTGAAACTTGAATGTTCTGCTTCTTCACACCGAATCGTCGGCGGGGGTTGAGCTTGTTAAATCTTTGCGCATAGCGCTCCTTTGGAAGTACTTTGTCCAAGTTCAAAAGCGATCGTGGGATTTACTTCATGCGTTCAAAAAGCATGCCTCGCACGACAGATTTAAATGGGGAATGGAGTCTGCTTCTTGCTGTTTTTCCTGTGGTTGCAGTTACAAAGTTGATCGTGCTTTCACATTCTGTTAACAGTATTCACTGGCTGAGCTTTATCAGTTGGTTCGTAAAGGAATCTCTGCTTCGGTTCCAGAAAAGTCATCTGTAGTGTTTTTTTCTATGCCCATGGCTGTCTTTTAAAGCTGGTAGTAATGGCGGCGAAGGTAATTTTTTATCCTGTTTAAAAGAATAAGGACGGGCTGGGGCGAGCTCCATTTACCACTCTTTAAGCTAACCGCCGAACTCGCGAACTGATTACACTGCAGAGCCACAGGCGCCTCGCTTTTCTCCATTCTTTGGGTTAGGGTGAACAAAAAACTTTGCTGGTATTAGCTGGCCTGCTGGGAGTACCTCTTCTTCACTGATAAGCAAGATTTGTGTTTCATCTTTCGCAAGCTGTATAGATTTCTTTCAAAACAAGTTGTTCCAGAAAGGAAACGAACACTTGCATTCACCTGAATTAAAAGGCATGGGATTTGCCCGTAAGGATAAATTCTGTACAGTAAGACAGGCACCGCTGGGAATCAGACCCAGGATCTCCTGTTTACTAGACAGGCGCTTTAGCCAACTAAGCCACGGCGCCGGCGAAGTGCTGTCCTTTGACAGCCACTTGGACACGTCTCAACTGCTCTGAGACATCTGCGTTCGGTGTGCACCGAGCCTGCTCGCCTTGCAAGTTGCCTCATTTACATGCGATAGCTCCACCACTAAGAGAAAGGATGAGAAATGGCTTTTATCTGGCACTTTTCATGTCAGAGGATCTCAATCTGCTTTCCGTGTACAAGAGGATGTCCAACTCATGTAGCTAAAGATGTAGACGACAGTGCTCCACTGAAATCTTGATCTCACAACCCTCGGCATGATTCTGCTTTAGACAAATGGGGGAAAAGACTTCTTTCATCTCACGTGCTGCACTGTTTACGGTGTTTGCAGTGCTCTTTCTTAAATGAAAACCAGGAATCGGCACCATATGAGGTGAGACTAGATAATATTGGAACAAGTAGCCTCGCCATTCAATGCGTGACGTGAGCAAAGTGTAATTCCTGTCTTTATAGTGTGCTTGTTAGAGACTTAGCTGGCACCCAGAGTGCTTTAAATCCGGGAGACAGCAGCCCAAGACAAGAGAGCTTCCTTCGTCTATGTTTTTTGCATGAAGGGGGGAAACCATGCGTGTGCTGCAAACGATCTTAGTATCGAAGTGCCGTCCCACATAACCGATCCGAACAATCTGCTTTACAGAGGAGCACTGCTGGAGCTTATCGTTGGCAAACTGAAGACCAGGCCGACCTCTCCTGTGACTCTTAAACTCTAAATCTTAAGGTTGTGATTTCAAGCTCCACAGTTGCGGGAAATTCCATAGGTTATGATTAAATTTTCTTGTATGCTAATCAAAAGAAATATTAAGAAACTTTTCCCAAAACAAGTTTCACAGTGACTTTGTAGGTGACATTTTCCTGATGAGAATAAGGTTTCGTATGCGATCAATAACAGCACCAGAATAAAATACCAGAAAGAAATGACCTGTCACTAAGAGAATTCATTAAATGATGCCGAGACATAATCAGAAAATTCTTTAGCATTTTTATATATACACATTCTTATAGACGTTCAAGGTGTTCTAGTCGCTGTACTCTTCGTAGATAATCTAAACGAAATTACAGTACAGTACAGGACACGCAGTGTGGAGCTCACACAACGAATACTCTTGAACACAAAAAAGGTAAAGGCACACGGCACATCACATCTGAGTTTAGTGACAACTACCTCAGAGATTGTAAGCTGGGTAGTTTCAAATCACTTTTTTATTAAAGGTTCAAGCAAACCTGAATAACTTTGCAAGAGACATTTCAGAATCCTAGTCAAATCCAGCAGCATCTCAAGACTGCTGTATTGATTGTACTGATTGCGGATGCTGTAAAAATAAAATGACATCAAGGGTGCTGTACGCAGAGGTCTGAAGCGTGCTCCACAGAAGAACATTATCCAGAGGTGTTAAAGAAGTCGAGATCTTGCCATGAGAGGGGAAGTGTTGCGCCCCTGAAGAGGGAAATGATAAAATAATCAGTCACTCAACTCGTTTCCTCATCAGTGGCTTTTAGTGTGATTCTATATAGGATAAACAATTTACAGTAATACAATATAACAAAGAATATAAGCTGAAAGTTACACAAATGCTTCTTAATATTTTTCTAATTATACATTAAGAAAATATTCTGCATTATGTCTTATTCAGTCTTCTCCTTAGTATATTCTACATTTCAGTAAAACACAATCTAAATCGGCGATATCACAAGACCACGTTAGTATTTCTTTAAAAACATAATGTTCACTAGCAATATAAATGTGGAGCACTTTGGTTATTATAAAAAAACACCAATAAATAAAGAAAACCAGGAACAGTGAAATAATCTAAGGCTATTACCGAACATTAACTAAATTGCTAATCACTAAAACATTCACATTTCATTTAATATACCAAATACATGGCATTTATGCTAACCATGAGGATTGGCGCTACCAACTTTGTTCTAATAACTCGATATAATTTAACAAATACACTCAAATCTGACCGGAAAATACTTTTGTCATAATAAATCATTGACAAGTTTTCTGCAAATCACAATTGTGTTTTATACACTTTTTACCTGAAGAGGGAAATGATTTATAGTTACTCAACTCTTTCTTTCCTCATCAGTGGCTTTGATTAGTGTGAATGAGGAAAGGCAATGGGAGCTCCCTCTTACTGTGTTTCACAGACATAAGTAGTAAATTATCGATTAAAACTGTAGACTCTACGGGTAGATAACAGATAAAAAGATTGAACAAAATAACATTCCAGTGAAAACTATACGAAATGACAGCGTCCATTTTACTTTTACATGTATCTATTTTAACAGCTGTGTAACTTTTAATAAACACAGTATCACGTATTCCATTCAGTTTTTTTCCAACAAGCAATGTTTGTTACTTCCAATCAGATTGCAATCAATTTTTTTTGCTTATCGTACTTTTGAGCACACGTTCTCTGCTATTGTGTGCTGTATTATTCTTTCTTGCCTCACCAGGGTTATAAGGTGGAAGGCAGAAGGTTATTCTTTACATTTATACTCCAGTTCTTTCTTCTATCACCCATCCAGGCTTATACTTCTGTCCTCTCCACACCTCACATTCTTCTCCGTCATCACCACCTCTCGCAGCCCATCACTACCTGTTTTTTTTACCCTTTTTGCTTGTCGCACAACCCTTCTTTTAACTTTTTTTAAAAGTTTGTCTTCTTTTCTTGACTAAGCATTGCTAAACAACATTCGTATTAATTCCCTTCCCATATTCTCATAACTTAATAACAATACTATTGCCATTTATTTAGCAGCAGCTGCAACTCACAACTGGCAACCCACTGAAGCTCAGCAGGTGTGAGCCTGGTCAGTACCTGGATGGGAGACCTCCTGGGAAAAACTAAGGATGCTGCTGGAAGAGGTGTTTGTGGGGCCTGCAGGGGGTGCTCACCCTGAGGTCCATGTGGGTCCTAATGCCCCAGTATAGTGATGGGGACACTATACTGTAAACAGGCGCCGTCCTTCAGAGGAGATGTAAAACTGAGGTCCTGAATCTCTGTGGTCATTCAAAATCCCAGGGCGTTTCTCGAAAAAGAGTAGGGGTGTAACCCTGGCATCCTGGCCAAATTTCCCATTAGCCCTTACCAATCATGGCTTCCTAATAATCCCCATCTCTGCACTGGCTTCATTACTCTGCTCTCCTCCCCACTGAGAGCTGATGTGTGGTGAGCGTTCTGGCGCACTATGGCTGCCGTTGCATCATCCAGGTGGGGCTGCACATTGGTAGCGGTGGAGGAGAGTCCCCATTACCTGTAAAGCGCTTTGAGTGGAGTGTCCAGAAAAGCACTATCAAAGTGTAAGCAATTATTATTATTATGATGTTTTATTTCAATCTTAATACACAACTTTTGTTTCCATGTTCCCTTTACCTTTAGCCCTTATAATACTCCTCCTTAAGTGGTCTAGAACTGACCCTGTTTTATCTGGACTAGATACCATATCCAGATCTATCAGTGCTCCCAGTGGAGCTGCCAGCACACTTACAAGTACCCTTGTGAGGCAGTCAGTGAATATGAGTCTGGTGTTAGCATACAGGGCCAACTCCTCACTTAACACTCAGCTCAGTAGTCACTGGTGATTAAAGTGCTAGCACAACTGGTCTATACTCATATTATTAATTATATTATTAACCTTAGCTTCCTTAGGGGTGCCTGTCTGGACTCAGAGGGAATCTTGCTGGCACAAAACCATCGCTCAGCTCACCTTGTTCTGTTTAGGGACTTTCCCTTGCCCCAGGGGTTAAGCGCCCTGGTTTAGAGACCTGCCCCGAGCTCAGTGGAAACACCTCTTGTCTTGGTTTCGAAACCAAGCTCAGAGGAATCGTGTCTTGTCTCGGTTTAGGGATTTTGCCCTGAATCTCACAGAGACGTGTCCTTACTCTTTTCCCTATAAATGATTCTTTATATTCTCTGTATGTTTCCTGTCCTTCCTTTTCGGCAACCTAATTGGGTGGTAACATCAAAAATATACTCACCCTGTGTGCCGTCTGGGAATTACCGGAGACCTGGAGAAACCTGACGACTATGCCAACTGTTGTGGGAAATTCTTCATCAGAGGAGCAGGACACAGCTCAAATCGCCCCACAGAACAGACAAACTGCAATGGTTTCCCAGATCTTATATATACAGTCAGAAGAAAGTTTGTTCCACAATCTGAGTGCTTGTCCTGCTCTTTGACATGTAATTACTCCTTGTCCTACTCTGCCTTGCTCTAGGTTCTGTCCTTTGATATGCAGCAGACATTGGTCTGGTTTATCCTGTTTGTGGGTGTTGTTCCCGTCTTTTATTATGTAGAGTTAAGCCACTGGGGCTGCTAAAGCAGGTCAGCTTTATGGCATCTTAGTGTAACTTTTGTTTGATGCTAAATTAACAGACCCCAGCAACACCTCTCACAATGTGCTTAAGTGGTGATACTGTGATGCTGGATAAGCGAGATATATACAGTGGTGTGAAAAAGTGTTTGCCCCCTTCCTGATTTCTTATTTTTTTGCATGTTTGTCACGCTGAAATGTTTCAGATCATCAAACAAATTGAAATATTAGACAAAGATAATACAAGTAAACACAAAATGTAGTTTTTAAATGAAGGTTTTTATTATTAAGGGAAAAAAAAAATCCAAACCTACATGGCCCTGTGTGAAAAAGTGATTGCCCCCTAAACCTAATAACTGGTTGGGCCACCCTTAGCAGCAACAACTGCAATCAAGTGTTTGTGATAACTGGCAATGAGTCTTTTACAGCGCTGTGGAGGAATTTTGGCCCACTTATCTTTGCAGAATTGTTGTAATTCAGCCACATTGGAGGGTTTTCGAGCCTTAACCACTTTTTTAAGGTCATGCCACAACATCTCAATCGGATTCAGGTCAGGACTTTGACTAGGCCACTCCAAAGTCTTCATTTTTTTTCTTAAGCCATTCAGAGGTGGACTTGCTGGTGTGTTTTGGATCATTGTCCTGCTGCAGAACCCAAGTGCGCTTCAGCTTGAAGTCACGAACAGATGGCCGGACATTCTCCTTCAGGATTTTTTGGTAGACAGCAGAATTCATGGTTCCATTTACCACAGCAAGTCTTCCAGGTCCTGAAGCAGCAAAACAGCCCCAGACCATCACACTACCACCACCATATTTTACTGTTGGTATGATGTTCCTTTTCTGAAATGCTGTGTTACTTTTACGCCAGATGTAATGGGACACACACCTTCCAAAAAGTTCAACTTTTATCTCGTCAGTCCACAGAGTATTTTCCCAAAAGTCTTGGGGATCATCAAGATGTTTTCTGGCAAAACTGAGACGAGCCTTTATATTCTTTTTGCTCGGCAGTGGTTTTCATCTTGGAACTCTGCCATGCAGGCCGTTTTTGCCCAGTCTCTTTCTTATGGTGGAGTCATGAACACTGACCTTAACTGAGGCAAGTGAAGCTCTCACTGTGGTTTGCTGGAGTCCCAAAGCTTTAGAAATGGCTTTATAACCTTTTCCAGACTGATAAATCTCAATTACTCTGTTTCTCATTTGTTCCTGAATTTCAGAATTATAAATACTTAATTTCATTTTAACATTATAGAGTATTGCTTCTATAGGAGTGGAAAAAAACCCATTTAAATATTATTTAATTTTACTTTGCAAAACAGCAGAATGAGAAATAAACAATGGGGCATGAATACTTTCTGAAGGCACTGTATATATTTCTTGTCCTGTCTTGTTTAAAAAAATAGCTGCACTGAAATTAAAATTAAAATATGGAATTATTACTAATGGTGCCAAAATAGATTATCATATTAAAAGAGATTCATACAATATCTTATTCTTTATTATTTACCCTTTATTGCATAAATATTTATTGTATTTGATATATATCCTCTCTGGGGATAAATACACTTTAGATTGTGCAACAAAGACTTTGAGCTCTTTTTGTAGACTTTAATCAGATGTGACTTTTATTTCCTTAAGAGTGACAGTTAAGGACCCTAATCTGTTTTCTACACATTCTTTGCTTAACATGGTAAGTTAAAAGCTGTTACATAATTACAAGTCTATCCAATGAGAACAGTATTAATTGTAAGCCAGCAGCCATATCAACCTGCAACTCACAACTGGCAACCCACTGAAGCTCAGCAGGTGTGAGCCTGGTCAGTACCTGAATGGAAGACCTCCTGGGAAAAACTAAGGTTGCTGCTGGAAGAGGTGTTAGTGGGGCCAGCATGGGGTGCTCACCCTGCAGTCCATGTGGGTCCTAATGCCCCAGTATAGTGACAGGGAAACTATACTGTAAACAGGTGCCGTCCTTCGGATGAGACGTAAAACTGAGGTCCTGACTCTCTGTGGTCATTAAAAATCCCAGGGTGTTTCTCGAAAAGAGTAGGGGTGTAACCCCGGCGTCCTGGCCAAATTTCCCATTGGCCCTTACCAATAATGGCCTCCTAATAATCCCCCTCTATGAATTGGCTACATTACTCTGCTCTCTTCCTCACTGATATCTGATGTGTGGGGAGCGTTCTGGTACACTATGGCTGTCGTCGCATCATCCAGGTGGATGCTGGATAGTGGTGGTGGAGGGGAGTCCCCATTACCTGTAAAGCGCTCTGAGTGGATTGTCCAGAAAAGCGCTATATAAGTGTAAGCAATTATTATTATTATTATTAAATTAAACAGGACTATACTTAACATTCCAAGACTATAAGGAATTCAATGCAATTAAGAAATTAATTCAATGTAGACCTAATTCATTTTAAAATTGAATAAAACTAAAAACTTTATACATTATACACATAAATTAAACTCCATGACAAAACTATTTCAGTTTTAGTTAACTGTAAATAAGAGTATAGTCATAATTTAATTGACCAGACGAACTCAAAAGTGTCTGACTACAAAGTGACTAATAGACATCACTAATAGACATTTTGGGAACAAGTAAAGGTTTGTTTCATGCTGAAAAGAGAAGAAAATAAATGTTTCGGCTGTGGAGCCTTCTTCGGATGTCACATGCTGACGCATCTACCTACTTGCACTAAAAGACATTTTAGTTGACTTGACTGGTGACTGACCTGGTGACTAGATTGGGGTTTTTAAGTCACCTGACTGGAAAAAACTCTTCCCACACTAACTGCAGCTGAATGGTCTCTTTCCTGTGTTAATGCACTGGTGCCTTTTTAAGACAAGCGATTGACTAAAACTCTTCCTACACTGACTGCAGCTGAACGGTCTCTCTCCTGTGTGAATGTGCTGGTGGGTTATTAAGTTACTTGACCGACTAAAACTCTTCCCACACTGACTACAGCTGTATGGTCTCTCTCCTGTGTGGATGCGCTGGTGCATTTTTAGGTGATGTGATTTAATAAAACTCTTCCCACACTGACTGCAGCTGAATGGTCTCTCTCCTGTGTGAATAAGCAGGTGTGATTTTAAGTGTCTTATCCGAATAAAACTCTTCCTACACTGACTGCAGCTGAACGGTCTCTCTCCTGTGTGGATGCGCTGGTGCATTTTTAAGTCATGTGATTTAATAAAACTCTTCCCACACTGACTGCAGCTGAACGGTCTCTCTCCAGTGTGAATGCGCTGGTGGATTTTTAAGTCATATGACTGAATAAAACTCTTCCCACACTGTCTGCAGCTGAATGGTCTCTCTCCTGTGTGGATACGCTGGTGCATTTTTAAGTTATGTGATTTAACAAAACTCTTCCCACACTGACTGCAGCTGAAAGGTCTCTCTCCTGTGTGAAGGCGCTGGTAGGGTTGTGAAATTCTAGACTCACAGAAATGCTGCTCCTCCCTGTGCCATAATTGCAGTTTGTCCACTCCATCTGAGCAAGGCCTTGAGTGACTCTTCCTCATTCTCTGATCATGCTGGGGTCTCTTATTCTGCAAATGCTCCATGGTATGGTCTTGCTCTGTGTGCTGAAACTGAGATTTGTTTTCTCCACCGTGTCCTTCAGTGTGCTGTTCAGCAGTGTGAAACATCTGGGGCTCCTTCTCCAGCTCTTTGAGACTAAAACTGTCAAGTTCATTCAGTTCTTCCTCTCTTTGTCCAAGAACAAACATACTCTCCAGCTCATTAAAACTTTCAACAATGTTCTCAGTAATCAGATTATTAAACCTGGGTGTAAAGTGATCAGATACCAAGGGATCATATGATTGTTTTAGACTCTGCAATGATAGTCTCTCCACTTGAACAGAACAAGGCCTAATTATCATCATGCGCTGTAAGAGCTGCTGTTGCTCCTCCCTGTACTGACTCTTCTCTGTGTGCTGTGAATCAGTACTGTTCTCTTCACCAGGTACATCAGTCTGCTGCTCTGCAGCATCAATCAACTTGGGCTCCATGTCCTGCTCTGTAAGATTTAAAACATCCAGTTCTTCACTGTGCTCTTGTACAGAGACACAGCCCAGTTCATTACAACCTTGTGTAATATTGTTTGTGTCCAGATTATTTCTCTTTTCTGTAAAATCATCACATACTAAGAGCCCAGGTGTCTCACTCTAAGGTTCTGTGTTCATCATGGGCACAGAGTACAGATCCTCGACAATCCGTCTGCTCACTGTGTGCTGCTCCCTGAGTGTCTCTTTCCCTTCTGCGGCAGTGAGCTCTGTCTCCTGCATTAGACTGGACCCCCACTCCTCCTCACTGTGTTGCTGTTCAAGAGGAGCCCTTTCCCCAGCATCAGAGAGAGCACTGGCTTCTGAGCCTGTAAACACAGGACAAAAAGACAAGACCTTTATAATAATAATAATAATAATAATAATAAACTTTATTTTATATAGCACCTTTAAAGGTAGCTTCTCAAAGCTCTTTACAGAAGGCCAATAACAAAAAATATATATATCAATATAAGCACGATGAGAAAACACAGTTAGACGAGACAGTAGATGGTGGTACTAAGTCCAGTAGGAGCAGAGGGGTAAAGAACAGTTAAATAAAGGCTCTTCTGAAGAAGAAGGTTTTGAGTCTGGATTTGAAGGAGTTTAGAGAAGGTGACTCTCTGATATTCTTGGGGAGAGAGTTCCAGAGCTTGTGGCAAAACAGGAGAAGGCCATGTCACCCAAAGAGTGTAGACGGACTGGGGGACAAATATTTGAACACAATTAGAAGAGGGAAGGTTGTGAGGTGGGGAGTAGAGCGATAACTCAGACAGGTACTGAGGTGTCAAGCCATGGAGAGCCTTATAAGTGAGCAGGAGGATTGTTAAGTTGACATGAAACTTGACAGGAAGCCAGTGCAAGGACTCCAGGATAGGAGTAATCTGAACACTTGCAATAGACCTGGTCAGGATTCCGGCTGCCGAATTTTGGACATACTGGTGTTCGTTCAATGTGGATTTAGAAACCCCAGAGAGTAGAGCATTACAGTAGTCGATTCAAGATTAGACAACACTTTTCAGCCACAGTTAGTGATAACATAGAGCGTAGTCAGGCAATATTTCTGAAGTGAATGAAAGATGTTTTGACAACATGCCGCACATGTGGGTTGAACGTCATATATCATCTCCAAGTTTTTCCAATATAGACTGAAGCTCAAGTATAAGACAATCTACAGATAGAGTTACAGCATTGGTTTTACAAAGTTGATGGGTGGTGCCAATAAGCATGACTTCAGTCTTGTCACAGTTAAGATGAAGGACATTTTGAGTCATCCAATATTTTATATTGGAGATGCAACTAAATAGAATAGAGACAGCCCCATCAGCGTCAGGTTTGGTATGGATGTATATTTGAGTATCATCAGCATAGTAGTGTAGTGTCAAACAAATGACAAAGTTCAGGTGTCTGTGAAGCAGAAGTCCTTTTATTCATATGTCCGGCTTGCGACCACCAGACTTAAAAAATAAGTAGCTGAAGATGGTCCTTTATACCTTAAAACACAAAAAGTTACTATGACATATTCTAAACAAATGATGAAAAACCAACACCTGCCAATTAATTATATCTAAGTTTCAGACTAGACAACAGTTAGTTCTTTACATATTCTGGGCGTACAGCCTGCTTACCAAATGCATGCCCTAATCTTACTGACCAAGGACAGGCAGCATCTTTATATACATTTGAGCACAAAGCCTACGTCAAGCCACTAGACTGCATAGTTTGCAAAAAACATACAAAAACATGAAAATGATATCATTATCCCACTTCCTGGGCATCTCTCTTATCTCTTCATTCTTCAGTAGTGATAGCTGAGGCCATGTGATCTAAAAAGCTTTACACTACACACACGCGTACTAGTACACTGACGATCAATTTGGGTTGTTTAAACATAGCGGAATAAGTGGGTATAAGGGGATGTTCTGATTTAGCTTTGGGAGAAACCTAACTACCATGTAAAAAGTAAGTCTACTGTAATAATATCACAATCACATTACATTTACATTAACACTGTACTGAGAGAGAGAGGGGTAAATACAGACACTGATTGGACATAACAGCACATTAACACTGCACTGAGAGAGAGGTTAATAGATACATACTGACTGGACACTGCAGCATATTAGCACTGCACTGAAAGGGGTTAATACAGACATGCTGACTGGACACTACAGTACATTAACACTACACTGAGACAGAGGCATTTATACAGACACGGACAAACTTGAAATGACAGTACATTAACAATGCTCAGAAAGAGGGGGGTACATACAGACAGACTGACTGGACACTACTGGACATTAACACTGCACTGAGAGAGAGAGGGGTTCATACAGGCACACTGAGTGGACACTACAGTACATTAACACTGCACTCAGAAAGGGGTTAATACAGACTGACTGGACACTACAGGACATTAACACTGCAATCAGAGAAAGGGGTTAATACAGACACGCTAACTGACTGGACACTACAGTACATCAACACTGCACTAAGAGAGAGGGGTGAATAAAGACAGACTGACTGGACACTACAGTGCATTAACACTGCACTGAGAGAGACAGGTGGGTTAACAGACAAACTGACTGAACACTTCAGTACATTAACACTACACTAAGACAGGGGGTAAATACAGACACTGATTGGGCATAACAGTACATTAAAACTGCACTAAGAGAGAGGTGTTAATAGCGACATGCTGACTGAACACTACAGGACATAAAGACTGCAATGAGAGAGAGGGGTGACAGACTGTCTGGACACTCCAGTACATTAACTGCACTGAGAGAGAGGGGTTGATTCACACACACTGACTGCACACTACAGTACATTAACACTACACTGAGACAGAGAGGGGTTAATACAGACACACTGACTGCACAGTACAGTACATAAACAATGCACTTAGAGAGAGAGGGGTTAATACAGACACACTGACTGACTGGACACTACAATGCATTAACATTGTACTGGGAGAGAGGGGTTGATACAGACACACTGACTGGACACTCCAGTAAATGAACACTGCACTGAGAGAGGGGTTAATACAGACACACTGGATTAATATTCCAGAGGAGTTAATACAGACACAGACCCTGGACAGTAATACTTAAACCAATTAAAATATTTTTTATATACACAATCATTAGTATACATATAAAATCTAGACCAATACAACGTAAATACAATACTTATACATGTTGTTTCCTAATGACGTTTGATTACAAATTGATTCAGTGGAACAATGTTTGAATGTGAACGAGGTTTTTTCAGCACTGTAACCGGACAAAACAGTTCAGTTTCCAGTAAAGAATCCCGTTGGTACATCACACAAGTCTTTTCCACTTCACTCTGCATCGCTCCACTAAATTCTCACCAGGGAGGAAAGTTTTTTTTTTTTTTATTTGATGACAGTTTGATTGTTAGAACGCGTACTGATAATGAGAATGTTTACTGCTGTAAGATGTTTTCTTTAAAATAAAGTTTGTTATTTAAAAAAATCTCACCAGTGAGAAAGTTATAGACACTGGTTTTAAACACACACACACTGACTTCATACAAGTCACCACACTGACCTGACAACCGTTTCATGTCAACAATATCTATACGTTTTCTTTCCTAAGACGTTGTATTATTCGCTGATTCAGTGAAACAATTGTTTAACCTGAACGAGGTGTTTATAACCGTAACCGGACAAAACAGTTCAGTTTCCAGTAAAGAATCTCGTTGCTACATCACACTTTCCCACTTAAGTCTTTCCCACTTAACTCTGCATCTCTCCACTATATTCGCACCAGTGAGGAAGTTAAAGACACTGTTTTTGAACTAACACACACCTTGACTATATACAAGTCACCACACTGACCTGGCAGCTCCAGTTTCGTGTCCATTTCTTCTTTTATTCCTGCAGTGACTTCACAGGGAAGCGTGTGTCCAACACGATCTGTCTGTCCCTGATCTCCTCCTGCTCCCGACTCCTTCTCCCACAGCTGCAATCTCCACTTCAGGCTCTCGTTTTCCTTCTTCAGCTGCGCCATTTCACTCCCGACACTGTCCTCCACACACTGTGTGATTTTTAACACGGCCCGTCTCACCAGGATCTGGGAGACGCTGCGGAGTTTGTCTTGAAACTCCTTTTCAGAGTCAGACATCCTGTTTCGAAAAACTTCAGACACTTCATACACGATCGATTTGAGCAAAACTTGCATGAAAGAGTCAAGCTGGGTTTGCAGATTTAACAAGCACTCCGCCATCCTTCTTCAGAGCCGATCAGAAACAAAGGCTGATTTCCGAAGTTTAAACAGAACAACTATTTTATTCTTCACAGATTCTGTTGTCGGGGCTGTGATCTGTTCAAGCATAAACACAGTTGACGAGACGTTGAGTATTCATAACCTGAAGTTATTTAAAAAACAACAACAACAACTTTATTCTTTATCTGAAGAAAATGACTGAATCACCAACACGTGGGTGAAATACATGCAGGGTCGCGCAGTATGATGACGTCTTTCGTTAGCGCGGCCGCGGTTTCAAAACAATTGAGAAGCGGAGCTGAGAAAGAGGAGTTTCTGCAGCCGGATATAATCTTCACTGCACCTCCTAACGCCACCTAGTCAAGAGGAGTGAATCATCTGTGACATTCGCCGTTCATAACGGAACAGATTCATTTTTTTGCCCTTCCACAACCCTCCTCCCCAACGAAAACGTCTCAAGTGGATTTTTGTTCTACATTTCCATATGCAGGTTTTTGGATAAAAAAAATGCTGTCATTTTCTTGCCAGCTGGCAGAATTTCTTCTGCACCGATAAACAAGATTTCTATTTCATATTTTACAAGTGTTTGAATTTCTCGAAAAACAAGTGGTTCCAAGAAAGGAAATAAATACTTGCATTTAACAAAATCAAGCCCTATGTGATTGTCCTTAATGATACTGTAACGCCCTCGCCTGGTGGTGAGGAGGAAGCGCCCCTAGGCGCTCGTAGTACCGCTGGGCATGCTGGGAGTGGTAGCCGGGGAGAGTCTGAGGGTCAGCACGATGACCAGCGGCTGACCCTACCTGTATAAATAATGTCCTAGTAGTTCGAGTGCCCTGTGTAGTCTTGTAAAAGTATAGTGTGTTGTTAGGTAATTACCACCCTAAATATGTGTACCTGTTCCATCAGTCTCCTCATGTGCGTGTATATGGTGTGGTTGTAAACGAATAAAGCTAATACTTGTTTGTTAATCGCGTCTCCACCCGTTCTTGTTTTGAAAAGAACCTGCAAACGCTACATTGGTGTTAGAAGCGGGCAGAATAGACAACTCGTGGCAGACAATACCCGATTCTATTAAGCGCCGGCTGACGCTGGAAGAAACAGAACCCATCGGCAGCGCACATAGGGAGTCTGAGCAACTTCTCAGTGCGACAGGTGGCCACAGCCCATACCAGGGCTATTCAATAGTGGTTCCGCCGGTAGAATTGGGGCGACTGGCCGCTACTCCTGGTCAGCGGGCACCCCAGATAGAGGATACTCTCCCTGCCGGAGCCAATCAGCGATTCCTACACCCATCGGTGCGGGTGCGACCAGGTCGCTACAATGGGGAAGCGCCGTGGGAAATCTACGAGGCGCAGTTCCAGCTCGCGGCCCGGACGAATGGCTGGAGCTGGGCGGAGATGGTTGGCCACCTGGCGGCTGCGCTGGAAGGAGCGGCCTGCCAGGCGCTCCTGGACGTCCCGGAGGAGGACAGAGGCGAATACACGGCGCTGGCGGCGGCTCTCCAGCTGCGCTTCGGTGTGGAGGAACCTCGCACTCCTCGATCGGCGTCGGGGAACGGGGCAACTCAGCGTGGGGAAGGCCGCCCCTCGAACACCTCAACCCCCGCCCCGGAGAGCGCTGTTAAGACCGGCGCCCCTCACACCACCGTGGGGCGAGTCGGCTGTAGCCGGGGCCTGTACCTCCACTGCAAAATCGAGGACCAACCCTGCCTGGCCCTACTCGATACCGGTTCATCGGTAATCTACTCCGGCCGGGCGTCCTCCCTGACACCGAGGGCACCAACCCCCCAGGATGGGAGGCCTCCAGCATGCGGCTAAGGACCGTGACGGGACAGCTCGCTGCAGTCCAGGGGAAACAGGTGCTTGCCTTCCGTCTAGGTGCAGCGACGGTGCGCCACCCCTGCTACCTCGCACCCATCCAGGAGGACTGCATTCTGGGGCTGGACCTACTGCAGCGAGTGGGGGCCAGTTTGGACTTGAGCCGGCAGGAGTTGGTGTGGCAGGGGGAGCGACTTCACCTGGTGGAGGGCAGGCCCGGCAAAGGCCGAGGGACGCGGGCTTGCCGGAGCCTGGGGAAAAAGAGGCAGTGGCGGCGGCGGCGGCGGCAGTCGCCAGGGCAGACCAGGCCTGCGAGCCGGGGAGCGAGCGTGCCGGTTCCTGCCCCCGAGTCAGCCGGGGGGCCAGACAAGGCGGCGGTAGCGGGGGCCGAGCGTTACGTGGAAGCGAGGCACGCCATTGAGGATCTCTACCAGCGGAGCTGAGAGGGCCTCGATCAGGACCAGCAGCAGCGGCTCCAGGAGCTACTCGCCCAGAACGAGGATCTCTTTGCGGCGAGAGATGAGGACTGCACCCGCACTGCCCTGGTCCAACACGAGATCAACACCGGCGACGCTCAGCCCATCCGCATCCCACCAGGACGCATGATTCACGCCAAGCGGACCGCCGCCGAGAAAAAGGCCGCAGCGGGGGTGATTGAGCCCTCCGCGAGCCCGTGGTCGGCGCCAGCTGTACTGGTCAAAAAAAAAGACGGCTCGTGGAGGTTCTGCGTCAACTACCGCAAGCTGAACGAGGTCACCCGGAAAGATTCCTACCCCCTGCCGAGGATAGATGACGCCCTAGACTACATCACCGGGTCGACCTGGTTCAGCTCCCTGGACCTCCGCTGCGGCTACTGGCAGGTACTGCTTGCTCACGATGCTCGCCCGAAGACGGCCTTTTCTATCGGCCAGGGTCTCTGGCACTTTACTGTCATGCCTTTTGGCCTGTGCAATGCCCCGGCGACGTTCGAGAGGCTGATGGAGAGGGTGCTGGCATCGGTCCCGCGGAACCAGTGTGTGCTGTATCTGGACGATCTGCTGGTTCATGCCCGGGGTTTTGACCAGGCCTTGACGAACCTCCAGGCGGTGCTGGCCTGTATCCGCCGTGCTGGCCTGAGGGTCAACCCCCTCAAGTGCGAGCTCCTGCGGCGGGAGGTGACCTTCCTGGGACATGTTGTAGGACTGCGAGGGGTGGCTACGGACCCAGGTAAGGTCGCCGCAGTGAGGGACTGGCCGACTCCACGCACCGTCGCGGAGCTCCTCAGCTTTCTGGAGTTGGCCTTGTACTACCGGAGGTTCGTCCGGGACTTTGCCAGCATCGCTGCCCTGCTGCACCGCCTCACCGACAAGGGCCGCCGTTTCGACTGGGACTCGGGCTGTGAGACTGCCTTCAGCCGGTTGCGTGAAGCTCTGGTGGGGGCCCCCTGGTGGGGGCTCTGGTGCTGGCCTACCCTGACCCGCGGTTGCTGTATGTTCTCGATACCGACGCGAGTAACTCGGGGGTGGGTGCGGTGTTGGCGCAGGAGGGGCCGGATGGGGAGCGCGTAGTGGCCTACTATAGTCGGGCTTTGACTAGGCCTGAACGGAACTACTGCGTGACCCGTCGCGAGCTGCTGGCGGTGATGGTGGCGGTCCACCACTTCAGGCCGTACCTGTTCGGGACCCGGTTCCGGCTGAGGACCGACCATGCATCCCTCACCTGGCTGCTCCACTTTAAGGAGCCGGAGGGGCAGATGGCGCGATGGATAGAGATCCTGCAGGAGTACGACTTCACTGTCGTGCACCGTGCGGGGTCTCGCCATCTCAATGCCGACGCTCTCTCGCGGCGCCCCTGCGAGGACGCGGACTGCCACCACTGCGCCCGGCAGGAGCAGCGTGAGGAGGCTGTCCGCACCGTGGCGGAGGTGAGAACCGCGGCCACGGCCCGGGAGGGGCCGCTGGGGGTGGGCCTGCCAGACCTGGCGCAGCGTCAGGTAGCTGCTCCTGACGTGGGGCCGGTGCTCCGCTGGAGGGCAGCAGGAGCGCGGCCTACGCGAGAGGAGCTCGCCCCGCACCCAAAGTCCGTCAAGGCTCTCTGCGCCCTGTGGGAGGCCTTGAAGGTAACGGACGTGGTGCTGCGCCGGGGGTGGCGGGTACCCTCCAGTGGCGAGGTACGGTGGCAGCTGGTGGTGCCTCGGTCGCTCCGCGGGGCGGTGCTCCGAGCGGTGCAAGGCCAGCCGGGCGTGGGGCACTTCGGCGGTAAAAAAACCCTGCAGCGCCTCCGAGGCCATTTTTATTGGGGTCTTTGCCACCGGGACGTGGAGCGGTACTGCCGAACGTGTGCGGTGTGCGTGGCGCAGAAGGGTCCCCCCGAGCGCTCTATGGCCCCCCTCCAACAACACCAGGTGGGGGCTCCTATGGAGCGGGTGGGGGTGGACGTTTTGGGCCCATTTCCACGCACCGAGGCCAGGAACCGCTACGTCTTGGTGGCCATGGATTATTTTACGAAGTGGCCGGAGGCCTACGCCCTCCCGGACCCCCACGGTGCCCCCACGGTGGCCGATGCACTGCTGGAGGGGATGTTTGCCAGGCTGGGGGTGCCGGAGGAGTTACACAGTGACCAGGGGCGTAACTTTGAGTCCCAGGTCTTCGCCAGAGTGTGCCAGCGCCTGGGGATCACAAAGACGCGGACCACACCGCTGCATCCCCAGAGCGACGGGTTGGTGGAGCGGTTTAATCGGACGCTCGCCACCCAGCTGGCCACCCTGGTGTCCCGGCACCAACGGGACTGGGACCACCACCTCCCCCTTGCGCTCTGGGCCTATAGGACCGCGGTCCAGGAATCCACCGGGTGCACCCCGGCCTCGCTCATGCTGGGCCGGGAAATGCGAATCCCGGTGGACCTGGTCTTCGGCCCGCCGCCCGGAGACGTATCGGCACCGCCGGCTGGACCGGACTACGAGTGGGACCTGCGGCAGCGGATGCAGCGGATGCACAGCTTTGCACGGACCCACCTGACACAGGCGGGAGTCCGGCAGAAGCGGCACTACGACCTGCGCTGCAGGGGGCCTGCCTTCCAGCCCAGGGACTCGGTTTGGGTGTACAACCCGCGCCGCCGCAAAGGCCTCAGCCCTAAGCTGGCGCCGTCGTGGGAGGGGCCCGCTGAGGTACTCGGGGTGGTGGGCGAGGTCTGCTACCGTGTCCGGTTGCGAACACGGGGGAGAGTGGTGGTCCTTCACCAAGACCGCCTGGCCCCCTACCGGGCCCGGGAGGAGGAGCCGTGTGGGGAGGCTCTAGAGGAGCAGCCGGGGCTGGAGCTGGCCGATAGTGGGGCGTCCGTGGGTCGCCAGCCATCACCGTGGTGCAGCGGCCGCTCACGCAGGGTTCCACAGCAGTTAGCCGAGTACGAGTACAGCCTGAGGGGGGTGTTCGACGTCGGCGAGATGCCAGACGCTTCAGGTGGGGGCAGTGTAACGCCCTCACCTGGTGGTGAGGAGGAAGCGCCCCTAGGCGCTCGTAGTACCGTTGGGCATGCTGGGAGTGGTAGCCGGGGAGAGTCTGAGGGTCAGCACGATGACCAGCGGCTGACCCTACCTGTGTAAATAATGTCCTAGTAGTTCTAGTGCCCTGTGTAGTGCTGTAAACGTGTAGTGTGTTGTTAGGTAATTACCACCCTAAATATGTGTACGTGTTCCGTCAGTCTCCTCATGTGTGTGTATATCCTGTGTTTGGTTTTGTGTGGTTGTTAACAAATAAAGCTAGTGTTTGGTTGGTTAATCGCGTCTCCACTGTTCTTTAGTTCTGAAAAGAACCTGCAAACGCTACAATACTAAGGAAACAGTGCGAAACCATGCCCAGTGGCCCAGCGCTGAGCTTTGGCAGTGATATTCAATGTGAATTGAATGCTATTCAATTCACCAATCCTATTCAGGGGCGGAGAAGGTCGGAGCTGTGTGTGTCTCTGTAACTCGCCGTGATCGTATAGGGGTCAGTATATATGACTGACGCGTCGTATATGACGCGTCGTCAGTAACAGAGGAGTACTGCCTGACTGGATCGTTGATGAACTACAGAGGCCACTCCGACCTCTTCTCTGTTTTCTTCCATGACTAACTAAGGACTGGGCTGCGTCTTCGAGAGCTGGGAAGTCGGCCTGGACCGCTAACTCCCGAGAGTCCCAGCCAGCCGGCCGGCTGAGATCAGTGCGGGGAGCCCGGCCCCTGCGCACAGGCACAGCACAAAGAGAAACAAGCGCATTGCCAAATTGATGTCCCGCTAAACTGCTACAGGAGTAAGACAAGTAAACCACCAAACTGTGTTGAAGCAAGAGAGCATAAAGTGTGAGTGCGGTGACTAGGTTTTTATACTGGCAGGACCTGCTCCCACACACCTGGTCACATTGCCGCTCAATCAACACAATCAATTACACACAGAGACCCGAATTGTTCTCAGCGTCTAATTAGAACCTGCTTCCAGTCTGATTCGGGACTCCGTGAAGCCGCCTGAACACTTTCCCGTGTGTATCCGACCTCAGCAGAGGAGTTCCACGCAATTTAGACAGAATTAAATCACCCACACGTGTAGATTTGGCTCAGATGAATTTATTGTTCAATTAGTTTCTAATTTCCGAGGACAGTGTGTTAAACTCGCTGTCAGACAGAGTACGGAACATGCGACAAGTCCGTCCACACTTTCCTTTATCGAGGGGGGTGTTCTATCGACATGTACCGCAATGAAAATAATTTTACTATTTTTCACGTGTAATTGCATGTCACATTAAAATGTGTAATACAAGCATTTCTTTGCTTCCCAGTAAAGAAATACTGATCAGCTTTTGACATGATCTGATAATAATTGTCTGATTTTTCGGAGATTGGTTTTGCTTCGCAGCACTGAGAACCTATGGAAGCCCGTTTGCGCCAGGGAGTAAAAAAAACGCGCTATGGTATCTCAGAATTGCGACTTAAAAACTCAGAATTCTGACTTTATATCTCACATTTGCGACTTCGAAATAGCCCATATTTAATTGTCTGTCCTTTTGTTATTGTAACGGATTCGGGTTCTAGGGCTTGTGCCTTCACCGCTCCCACCCTAGTTCACTGCATTGGCTCGAACCCAGGCCTTGCCAGCTGTCAGAATTCTGAGATACCATAGCGCGGAAACGGGCTTCCATACATTTCAATTAGTCTGATCAGTGTAGGATTAATTGAAAGTAAATGTAGAATTATTACTTTGTCTGTCTCTTGTTTGTATATAAATGAATGTCTCTGACAACTTAATGTTAGTTTTTAATTTAGTTTTAGTTTTACGATGTAGGTCATGCGTTGACATATGCACGAGCATACGAAATGTCTCACTCCTGATTCAGCTCATGCTCCATAGGAGAGAAGCGATTCCTCCTGCTTCTCATACAATCATTTTTATTCTTAATCATAATTTTCTTTAGTTATGATCAATATTGAACTTTTTCTAAATAAAACGACAATAATCAAACATGCAGGCAGACTTTTAAAAAGTATTAGGAGTTGACAGGGTGCACCTTAGGAACAGTCGTTAGAAAATGTGAGAAAAGGAAAGTTACGTAAGCTCTCACACACAGCATTAGAGATTGGCATCTGATTGTAAAAAAAAAACTACCCGTCTCCCCAGCATTTAACGGTGCTGTTGTTTTTATTTTATATATTTATATATTGTTAGCATTTTAATGAATTGTTAAAAGATTAATATACAAATCGCTAAATACGAAACGTAAAAAACCCAACTGTAAGCAATTGACCATTCATATTCCTGAATTTTAAATCCTTATGTTTATCTGTGTCCAAGTGCCTGGTGCAGCTATTTTGAAAGCAGAGTCTATGATTTATTGCGGAAGTGCATTGTTGCCACCAAGGAAAAAAATCCAGAATTCTCCTAATTAAGAAATACAAAATTATCTCCTAATTGCGAGATAGCAACGATATCATGTGTGTGTATGAACAACCTGTTACATTTGCAATGGCAGTACCTACAGACTATCGAAAGGTTTGCTGGCACTGTGGGTTTAGTGTTCCTGACAATGTGCACGCTGAGAAATGCATACAGACTGACTTTCTTCTCGGAATGAAAAGGTTACCGTTTGTACCTCATGTAAACACAGTTTTAACCATTATCACACTCATATATATGAATTAAGAATGAATGTGACCTGGAATCCATTGTACCGCTTCAAACTGAAAGTCGGATATTTAGTCTCAAAACTACATAACTCAAGATTTTTTTTTTCCTTGATGGCAGCATTGGCATCTGTAATTTAGATTCAACCACTGAAGAGGTTGGTTTTGCGTTTTTAGCTATTAAACATAACTGGTAAGTTTAAGTCAGTTCTTGTTACTCTTCTCACTCGAAAGAGCTGTATTAATACCGGCGCACCTGTCTCCACAGGAAAGTTATTGCTGTCCCCAAACCAATGTACTGCAGCTTGTGGCCACGTGTTCCTGCTGTCAGCCTGTGATACCATGTTCATCCACCGCTAGAAATATTACTGCTCCAGTACAAGAGTAGAAGAGGAAACAAATGCAAACACCGTTTAGAAAAAACACACAGGTCTCAGGCCTTAACCATGACAAGGATGGGATTTGAACCTAGACGAGCAGAGCACAATGGATTAGCAATCCAGAAAGTGACTCCTGTTTAATTTTCTTTTCGCTTGCTCGATTTGTAGTACGCTCCTCAATCCTTACAACCGATAAACAAAACGGTTTAATGTGCCACAGCATTCTGCTGCAGGTACGGGTTGCACCGTGTATTAGGCGAACCCGAATGAAATATTTCAAATATGTGAAGAATTTCATGAAACCTGAAAAAAGAAGATCACAGCCAATGTCAACAGTTCAGAGCCTGTAGGTAGCTTCAACAGAACAAAACGATCTGAAGCCGCAATTCTTTCATAGAGTGTATTGTGACACTCTAACCATGCTGTTGTTATTACTGCTACATCTGCTGCCGTTGCTTTAAACTCTACTCAGCGGGCAAGTAAAGTTGTACAAGGAATAGACTACTTTGAGCCGTCCAAATTCCATTATGTGAATTTAAGCTTTTTTTGTATTAATAACAGCATTAGTAATACAATGCGTGCTCAGAAACGTTACTTATTAGCTTATGAAGCAACAGTGTTTCGACAATTTGCGGTCTTCAAAAAGTAAACGCTGAAGTTTTTATACTTCTTTGTGAGCAGATCACCTTTGATTTAGAAAAGGAAAACTTACTCCCCTGTTGCTTTCATTGCAATATCTGAATCGAGACCCAAGCGCTAAGAAAGCTGAATAACGCAAAAGTCATAAACCCGATTTTAATTTAGATACACATTTTCTAATGCAGCCTTCATTACAAGAAAGCTGTAAATGTGAAAAAGAGAAAAACGAAAATATATGGATGACAATATTTAAAAGATGAAGATTTTACTTTTGAGAAAACCGCTGGGTTTAGAACTTTGCTGTGCTTCCTGCATCATTGTCAGTGTTATAAACTGGGTGTGGAGGTAGCGATCACTTTGTAGAGCAGTTCATAGGCCGGAGCTGTTCAGACTACTCTTCTTATTTCTCAAATGCTTCCATCATTTTTTTCACGCTAGGACGCGAGTGTGTACATGTGCTTGGTTTTCGTTTCACTGATTCTCATTGAAGATTTGGGAATTAACGACGAAAGAATCAGTTGCCTCGGAAAGCAGAAGGTTTGGTTCACAACGATCTTGAAGACACGCCCATGTAGAGCACAGTGTGATATTTGTACTATAAAAGACCAAGTGCTCAAAGTGACGTCTGCGTTTACCGTTGAAACTTGCTTCAAAGTAAATCAAGACGTATGTCTCTCTCGCTGTGTGTGCTCTTATCTGTCCATCTCTCTCTCCTCTTCTCTCACTCTGGCAGTCTGTGCAGAGTATCTGAAGGGGATGTAACACCACTTGGCAAAGAAGAAAAATTCTCAGAGGCAGAATAAAAAATCATTATTCTCTTCTCAGTCAGATTCACAGCTCAGACTCACACTCAGACAGAAGCTCAATGCTGTACTGCTCTCTATCCTCACAATCCAGAACCAGAAGATATTCAGACAATCAGTACTGCTACATGAACAATATCAGACAGAACAGCCTGGACTCAAGTCACATTTCCCCCTTTTCCCCTTTCTCCCAGCCCTCTTAGAGACATAAAAGAGCTCCTGATTCTCCTCTCTGTGAACTGGGCTCAGGGGTCACTGATCTGGCAGCTGTGGGCTCTGTTCCAGGGCAGAAGCAAGAAACTTCAATAAACCCTTTCCAGGACTTCCAGCCCTTCAGTATTACTTTCTTTAATGTATATCAGCCTCCAAACATGTTTTTTAAGTGTTTTATAACACAAGTGAGTGTGGAATTATTTTTGTATTTATGTAATAAACACCAGTATTGACACTCTGATCAGTATATTGATTATTAGTAGCCAAAGACCGATGGTTATGACTACAATAGTGACCAGTTGACCAGTCTGTAGCTCTGAGCAGTGGGACTCAGATCACACAGAAGAAGATCTGTCTGTGTGTGATTCCACACCTGCCCTGGGATTCAGCTGCTCTCACAAGTGTCTCACAGTCTTATAAATGTACAATAAGATGAAGTCTTGTTACAGTTATAAAGTGAAATCATCAGACTACCTATAGAAGTGAGAGCTTGGTGGAAATAAAACCAGTATACACCTCCAGGATCAGGAGTCTGATCCTCCTGGCTCTTTTACTCTGAAGATTCGTGTAAAACCCTTAAAAGCGCTTATTTCAGGGACTTGTGCTTGTTCTCTACTGCTCCACACGGGTACGCTTTGTAACGCATTAATCTGTGAAGTAAACTATTTTTTTTCGGTTTAATGATTTTCATTCCTCGGTTTGTCGCTCTCCTTCTCCAACTGTTATAAATCGCCTCTCTTCACAGCCCGGTTTAGTTTTTTGGAGATGTTATATTTGTATGAAAACCAGGAGTCTCCTCCAGCAGAGATGAGCTATTTTTTAAAACTTTTTTTTATTAAACGTATAGAATTTACAAATTTAACTACAACCAGAAGATTAAGAAACATGTACAAGAGAAAAAAACACAACAGAAAAAAAACATATAACCACCAGAGGTAATGAAGTAAATTATGTGATCAAATTGTATTTTTACATATATCACATTTTCCTTGCTTTATTATTTCTCAGTTATTTATAGAATTTAAATAGTGTTTCAACATGCATGCGTTTCCTGTATAAAATAAAAATCAGCACTCACTTTTTTACAAAACAAAAAAAAAATGCTTTTCTTTTTGCAACATTTCGAGTACCTCTGGCATTCATGAAAAAGACACACAAAAGCAGCAGAGACGCGCTCTGTCTGTCAGAATAAGCGCTGTGACGTCACAGACACCAGCCAGAGCACCGGGATCAGAGAGAGAAAGAGCGCGGGAGGCGCACGGAGCTCACGGAGAAGAGTTATTGATTACTTATCTATCGACAACCAATTATTTCAACTGAAGAACCGTAGAAAAATCGATTAACTTCACTGATTGGTGAGTACTGATTCTTTTCTTGACCCTGTTTAAGTATCTAGAAAACAGTTAATAAAGACTGTATCGACCAATTACCATAGTGCGTTTAGGGTTAATAATATTCAATCCGAAATTAAGCAATGATTATTCATATTATTATTTAGGTAACTGTATCCTAGAGCTAGAAAATGATATTTCAAGTTCATAAATGTATGTAAGTAACAGTTTAAATGCATTTTTCCAGTGTTTATAAATCATAAGAATGGTAACCACGGCGACAGGCGCCTCGTCACTGCACGTGTCTAAGTGTCTCGCATTTGTCACAGAGAGCGGTGTGACATCACGAGCAGCAACTAATACTAATATCAGTGTCTTCGTGTTAATATTAGTTAATATTATTACTGGTAGTTTTAATGCTAGTGTTCATGTGAGTATTAATGACAGTGGCACTACTGATTGTTTTAGTTTTAATGTTCATATTCATGTTAATATTAATTATAATTATAGTGTTACTGTTGTAGTATTAGTAGTATTTATATTTGTGTTATAGTGTATCTGTAGGTAAGTGAGTTTGTGGTATCTGTGCGTGTGTGGGTGCGTTTCTGGAAGTGTGTGGTGTCTGTGTGTGTGGGCTGTGTGTCTGTGAGTGTGTAGGTATGTGTCTGTGAGCTTGTTGTGTCTGTTAGTGTGTGAGCGTGTGGGGTCTCTGAGTGTTTGGTGTCTATAAGTGTGTGTCTATGAGTATGCATAGTGTCTATTTGTTTCTGTGAATGCATGCCTGAGAATGTGTGTGTATGGTTTGTGTCCGTGAGTGTGTGGTGTCTGTCAGTGTGTAGTTTTATATTTGTAAGTGTATGTGTGGGCATGTCTGTCAGTGTGTGTAGTGTCTATGTGAGTATTAATGATGATAGCATTACTGATAGTTTTAGTTTTAATGCTAGTATTTATGTAATATTAGTGATACTTATAGTGTTAGTGTCAGAGTATTAACACTCATCATCATCATGTTAGTTTTCATGAGAGTATTACTATTATTATAAGTATTATTAGTCTAGTAGTAGTTTTTGTCAGTTGGTCAGTGTGTGGTATGCATGTAGCTGTGCACAGTGGAGTTATAATGAGGTTGTGTGTTCAGACCTTCCCTGGAGCATTAAGTCTTTTGAACGTTTTCGTGGTTTTGGCTGTGGATACATCTCCACATGGGTGAAAGGGACAGTAAAATAGTAAGGTAAATAAAAGATACTGAAATATACAGTATGTGCTTACTGTAATGTAGGAAGAGGTGGTCAACAAGCAAAACAGCTTTGTGGATAATGTGAAGTGACATTGTTTTGTGTCAATTAGCCCACAAATTGTGCTTCATGTGCCTTAAGCTGTGCAATTTGTATGGTTGTTGAATGAGATTGGTTTCTTCACAAGACCGGTCAATTGCCAGAGGAGAGCTTGCACACACACCTTCATGAAGACTCTCTTTAAGATGATTACACCTTTCATTGTCAAGTCGCCTCCTTTGCATACAATAGTAGCACCAACACTAAGAGAAAGGATGAGAAATGGCATTTATCAAATGATTGCAGTGTTTGTTTGACTGAGGATCCTTGTGTGCTGAACTGGCCTCTGGAGAAGTGTAGTGCAGTAAAGGAGAAGATTTGTGTCACTCAAGGCTGTAACAGAACAGAACAATACAATTACAATACTTTTATGAGAGTAAATAATACTGGTGCATCACAGTTCTTATAATGGTGAAAACAGGAGCAACTTCTCTACAGTTTTGACTGAAGTATTTAAACGGCAAGAAATAATATCACTATGCAATTAATTAATGCAATTGAGCTCCTCTAAATGTTCTAGTCTGATGAAACAATGTATAGAATTAGGTGACAATATCAGAATTCATTCAAATACACAAGATTAATTTTCAGCAGCAAAAATACGCTCGAAAATATTTTACAAGAAAGAAACCTTACATTCACCTAAATCAACATTCACCCTCTACGTTAGCAGAGAACAGTAGGACAGTTAGTTAGTGTCACTGGACACTCTGTCACAGAGGCTGATCTCTTCAGACTTCAATGAGTCTTCCAACTTGTCATAGCTGTTGAAGAAGCACCTGTTGAATCTCAACCAAGATTTCCTGAGAAATCATTCAGCGAGCGATTCCTCCCTCTGGACTCTGCACTGAGCTGAAAGCTGCGCGAATTCCTTAGTGTATGTCCTGTACTGTTACATGCGCTCTTGTGTAGATTATCTACTTGGAGAAATGTGACAAGAACACATCGAACTTTTTCCATATGTGAAGGAAAATGCTAAAGAGCCTGAAAACTTTGAACCTTTATGTTTGCGTGCTTTATATACTGTATATTCTTTACTATACTTTACTTTACTTTACATACTTGGGGTGGAGCAGTGGTTCTGTGGCTAAGGATCTGCGCCTGTGGTTGGAAGGTTGCTCATTCAAATCCCTCTGCCAGCAGAGGAATCCTACTCCACTGGGCTCCTGAGCAAGTCCCTTAACCCCAACTGCTCCAGGGCACCATACAATGGCAGATCCTGTGCTCTGACCCCAGGCTCTCTCCTTATCTGTGTGTCTCATGGAGAGCAAGCTGGGGTATGCAAAAGATCATTCCTAATGCAATAAATTGTAAAGGGTTAATAAAGTGATGTTATTATTATTATTCCTTACAGCAGAGCAAACAAATTGTTACAAAAAACACCAGCTAATGTCCACCAGCGGAATTAACATTAATATACTGTAAAGTGCTGTTACTTGGGAGTGTTAATCTACAGATAAATTAAACAAATGGCATTTATAGCTCTAAAGAGGTTGACATAGACGTCTGTAACAGATCTTTTCAGTTCATTGCTGTTCCTCTGACTTGGTGAGCCTTTGGAATTTTAAAAGCGTTTTGCTTGCCTCTCATGTGGTCTGTGTACCGGCCCATTAAGAGCCGCACTATCACTGTGTCGTGTGTGGTCCTACAGAACTACACAGCTATCTACTGGAGTCGTCTTCTGTCCATTGCAGTTGAAAACAGATTTAATACGGAGCTGCGCAGAAATTTCTGCGACAAATATCGCTGCAGAACTAGCCCGTGCACAACAATGAAGAGAAATACCACAGGGTCGCCCATAAGAGGTAAAAATAGAAATCAATTGTTCAAACAATTACAACACTCGTCCTCTTACAGTGGTCTCATGTTATTTTTCTTGCCATAAGAACAGTGGGATTGTTCAACTGTATTGTTCCCCAAATGGTTGAATAATAATAATAATGATAATAATAGTGGTGGTAGCTGATCGTTCTTGTCCGTGGCCGAGTGACCTATGTGAATACAGTATGTTGATTTATTCTCCTCAAGGCATCGCTTTAGCAATTCAAAGAGCGTGGGTTTTAACCCATTCAGTGCTTATTTCAACTAACGCCATGTTCCTTTTTCTAGGTCTTCAAATAGTTTACAATGTAGAGGTATCTTTAGTAATAAGAAAAAAGCTGCACCTCGGAGATCCATCTCACAAAAGCAGACTTCTTAAAGTGCACTTATGAGCTGTAGAACCTGAAGGAGTTCTCTCTCCTGGATATTAAACATGCAGATAATGAAATCAGTGATTTATGATTTCTGCAACCTTCCAATAAATACATCTAAGACATGTAACAAACCCATTGTGCAGCTCCAGTGGCACAGTTGGTCAGTGCATCGTACTTATATAGCAGTACATAGTGAAGTCATGCTGAGGTTGTGAATTCAAGCCTGCGGCAGTTTTGCCTGTGATTTCAGCTGCAGAAACTTTCTGTTGGATTTAGGTTGGTTCTTCTGTTACTTTTTCCGATCGATGGAGCTTTATTAATGCAGGCACACCTGCTTCCTCTGCATTTTATTTTATCGCTGCTCACAAACCAACATACTGCAGACACCTCTGATACTGTCACTGCTTGTGGGCCACGTGTTCCTGCTGTCAGCCTGCTATACCATGCTCATGCATGTCTAGAAACATTACTGCTCTAGTACAAGAGCGAAAGACTAAACGAAATCGCACCCACTTTGAAAAAATCACGTTTGACAAACCATAGGATGACAAGAATGGGATTCTTTGGTTGTTTGAGTACATAAATCAAAGACACTGCGTTCAGCATATTCACATCAGGCACTAGGACAGAGATAAACCCAGAGAAAATCTTCTCACATTTTAATCTGTAACTGCAGGATTCAACAAATTGTTAATTATCTCAACTTCACTTACAATTTTTATAACAATTTACAAAGCCCACAGTGGATGACATTTGGTTCCGGCACACATCAGTTGCTTGGAATATCATTGTAATATTTAATTTGCTTTCCCGTCACACCACTTTTATTATTAATGAAGTTTATCAATACACGTTTGTTTAAAACATGTCATTTATTATTGATACAGTTTCATTCTGTCTTTATTAGGAGCTGTATCACAGCTAATGCATGTAAAGCCTTAAGTATGTGATAGTGAGAGTTCAGTTATCCCAGGGAGTGAAGAGAACTGAAATTTAGTAAATACATATTTTAATAGAGTGTAAATCTTCAAAGTGTTCTGTCACTTCAAAAACAAGTTACAGGAGCAGGGATTGAACCCGCATAGACATTTGCTTATTGGGCTTAAGTCCAACACCTTAACCACTCAGCCATCCCAAAAAACAGTTTCAGTTTTGTGTTACACAGTTCATTGAATATATTTGTTCATTGAATATATTAATTTAATATATTTGTTATATTTTTGAATGGAATGGGACTGTACACTGGTGGTTCCCAGGGGAAAACAGGGTTATTGAGCCATTGGGTATTCTGAGAATAAATTGGGTGGGTGAATGTAACCGTGTGGTAAAGTAAAACAGTCTTCTTAGATGAAGCGCTACAGATGCAGCCCCTGAAAGTGTATAAGACTTACATTTATAGTACTGCTGACACATATGGAGCCTCTACATCAGACCGAAATAGCGATGTGTTCGCTTAGTTGTGCGTAGGATCTCCTCATGAATCTGTCTCATTCATCAGTGGAAATAGAAGCCGTCACTTTAAACTCGGACGTGATGTTCCGCAGATGTACAGTGTGCCTTTCCTCTTGTTGTATTCAAGAGTACTCACTGTGTGAGCTCCTCACTGCGTTTCCTTTTCTTTTCCTGTGATTATCTACATGGAGTGTGGTGACAAAATAGTCTTGAACATTTTCAGTTTGTGAAAGGAAACACTAAAGAAAATACAAGTGATTAACTTTTAAAATATCGACAGTACAGCTAGAAGAGTGGAAGATAAAATACGATTTATAATTAAATTCACAATACACTTAAGGAAAACACAAACGCCCGAACAGGGACTTGAACCCTGGACCCTCAGATTAAAAGTCTGATGCTCGACCGACTGAGCTATCCGGGCTCTGGATGGTGACTGACACTGTCGTGATCCTCACAAGTCACATGTCTCTTCTTGTGCCGAAGCGCAGTCATAAAGTACCTGACCCGTCTGGAATGTCTACTGACAGACTTTATCCAGAAGCTACGGCACCACTCCCAGTAGAATGAGTGAGAAATACAGCATGACATGGGGAGGTAAGGGGCTCCCACAATTCATCTTTCCTCACATTACTGATTTTTTCAATAGCATTTTGACCTTTTTTCACATTCAGATTTTTTCGCATTTAATAAGATCTTTTAATCAACAACATCAAGAATGAAAACAAATGGAACATTTTTTGGAACAACAATTAAAAACTTTCAATTCCTTGGTTCTATAAGTGTGCACACTTTTTTGTTAAAAATTAAAAAACATTTTGTTAAAATTCAATAAATAGTCTATCAGCAGCAAGAAATTATTCTGAAAGTAAGATTTTTTATATCATAAACTGTAAGACACAAAGAGAGTTTACAGGTCGTATCCTTCGCTTTGTCTTTTAAATTAAGCGTTCGGGATTCAAACCTGTGTTCGGACTGTTGTGTTTCTTGAATTTCTTGTAATCATCAAATGTCGTTGTTTGGTCCATCAGTTTTTTTCTCGGTTGTACAATGGAATTCGTGCAGTTTTCAGCTCAGTGTGGAGTCCAGAGGGAGGACTCGCTCACTGAATGATTTCTCAAGAAATCCCGGGTGAGATTCAAAAGGTGTCTTCTTCAACAGCCACGACACGTCTGAAGACCTCTGGATTCCCTGAATATGACATAAAATTAGTTCAAATCATTTGGTAGTTAACAGAACTAAATGCTTTAGAGGTACATTTAAAACAGCAGAGCAACACCGTAGCACTTCGAGTGTGCCTGAGTTTAATTGTGTGAACTTGGCTCTCTATGAACATGAGCAAAGAGTTCACATTCAACAGAAGATTGCAATGTGAGCACAGAAATATAAAGCACCTGGAGATGCCGGGACCTCATACATGCGAAGCATGCGCTCTACCACTGAGGTATATCCCCAACAGACTTATTAACGGAACTGAGATGTGCTGATGCTCTCTGAACACAATCCACCACTAACGAAGGATGCCTGCAGTTTCCCACTTTTATGTTTCCTCTACTACAGAGTAAATTCATAGGAATGAAGAAATAAGGAAGGAAAAATAACCGCATCGAAGCTTCCAGAGATTGGTTAAAATGAATCCATTATTTTTATATCCAGTCACACGGGCGACGATGATTGATTTATCGACGGGGAGTGCTTTTTTACCTCCTCACTCGACTACCTTGATTAAACTACGCATAGAACAACAGCAGTACAGATGATTTTCATGGACCGACTTGTTTTGTACAACTCGAGTGATAAAGTCCTGTCTGCAAACATTGTAGAAGAACGAAAAAGGGCGAAACAACGCTCCAACCACAGGAATGGTAACAGGAAGGATCATGTTATTTAATATGTCCTTTGGAGATGCCTTGTCAACGCACACAGGCGTTAGAGCTGGACAAATATTTGATAGTGGTGTTTGTAAACAATCATGAAACATGTTATTTCTAAACCAGGAAGAAAGGAGCAGACTTAAACTTTAAGAGACAGAAACAACACCTTATCACAGCTAACATTAATTAAAATGACATCACAATAAAAGAGCGGAGCCTTGAGTGAATCAAATTAGTTTTCATTGGACGTCTGTCTCTTCATAACTTTGTAGGTGAGAGGGAGGATTGCGGAAATGTGCCGGTGTTTCTCAGAAGTACATTGGTGGTATAGGTGCCTTCTAAATAATTGAGTCGGGTTTGAATCCCGGTAAGTACATCCCCAAATCTTTTCAAGAAAGTCTGTGATCCGGTAACATATCTTTTGAAACTAGCATTCAAGGTAGGATACGTGTTCTTAAATACCAAAAAACTCTACAAGGAAAAAGCAGATCTCTGTACACAAGACGGCAGTGCGATCTTAGAATTCCTGTGTTGTTGACGGATTCAGACTCCTTCTCAGAGGTCTTTGCTCGCCAAATAACTTTGCAGCTGAGGAAGAGCACCCCGGAAAATACCAAACACAACCAGCGAGCGTGTTGGTTGCTCTTGCTCTTAATGCAAGAGCTGTTTTTTTTAATCATTATTAACCAAAAACAGCAGCACAGGTAGGTCGCATTTGTGATTATGTCACTTCTCTGCTTCAGCAAGGTCAATAAAAGACTCTGAAAGTAGTAAAGCAAAACTGAACTCAAAATCATATAAGGAATTCTGAGCGATATATCCATACAGGTAATCCAATAAGAATGTTGAAATATTTGAATATCATCTCTCTATATATTTCGCTGCTTTTTACCAGGAGTAAAACTATTGGATTGAAGGAATGCTAACTGCTGGGTTAAAATGTATAGTTGTTATTTGGAGAAATCTGTAAACTCGTGATCTTATATGTTTTAAAAGACAGCACAGGAAAAAACGACAGTGCTGATTATTTTCCGGAGACGGAGCACTGATGACCTATCCGAGCTGATTGATAAAGCCCACCCAGTGGATACTCTAGCAGAACGTCAAAGAATATTCACCTCTGTATCCAAAGAAACCACAGGAACAACATCAGGAAGCACAATCAATTCCCCTTTTAATTTTTTCCTGTAAGGTATGCTATGTGAATTCATGAAGTTAATCCTCTGATCTCTTTTGAGCACGAACAAAGTATTTCTGATGGAGCGCTATGTTCAAAGATAAGCTATTACCCCTGCCAACGATTCGGCGTGAAGAATGAAAAGTTTCACAGACAAAAGCAGCTCACCACCACAGCCAATATTAAATGTACTTGCCGGCACACTATCATGTGCACTGCCTCAAAAGTGATCTCGGCAGATGTTGTTCCCTACATAAAGCTGAACGTGCCAAAGAGAATTTCTGTTGAGAAAACAAAATATTTTTTCTGCCTTGATGTTAAGCCTGTCTTTTAGAAAGTCTATCTCTAAACACCTCCTGCAGCCTAACAAAAAGTGCTTTTACTGATCGTATTGCAGGTCTTAAAACACTAACATTTGGCAGCGGTGGGATTCGAACCCACGCCCCCTGGAGACTGGAGCCTAAATCCAGCACCTTAGACTGCTCGGCCACGCTACCTTCCTCCATATCCATCTTCCTCACATTGCTGGCTTGGAAAATGCCGGGGGCTTCAGCTCTTGTCGTCAGATCTAATGATATCATGACGTGGAAGTGACTGCACCTTCATCTTCCGAGATGCTTTCAATAGCACAAATGCTACTTTCAACGGCACAAACAGCAATAATGAAAGAGGTGGGTCTCATCCTTTGTGCTGTTTGTAGGGGCGCAACTCTACATCGATCTACTGACTTGAAGAGCAAAAATCAAAATCCTCTGTTATTACTGTTGCTTTTTTCATAGTTTCTTTAAATCCTTCATTTGAACATAGATTTTGAAGGATATTGATGATAATACCACATAAATTGTGGTTTTCTTGTGATCGCCAATTTTTTTCAAATACCAGCCTTTTTTACAGTTCCTTGCGTGTTTCACAAGGTATAATAGCCCCCCTCGCATCCTCAGCTAACATATTTTAAAATTACAATAGGTTATACAGCATGCATGTTTACATTTATATTAAAATTAAAGTAAATATACCAGAATACATACAGTGCTAACACAATAATTCTTGTCAGGTTCTCCAACAAATCTGCGTTGTTATTTTAACATGTTTCAGCTGAGGGTGCAACAGGAGTATAAATGAATTTTCCCGCCAGCCGTTCAAAGACCAAAATCCATGAGTGAACATTATTTTCTCAGAAGTTGCCGGCATTGGACTTTGCCGGTGGTAATGAATTATGTCCACAACTGTTGTAGTAGTTCCTTCTTGAAATTCGACACGTGCAAAGCACTCATAATATCATAGGTGTTAAAGTTCGCTGAGTCTATTCGAGTCATGGTGTGTATCCCTGCCTATCATTGAGAGACGGGTAGCTTTTTAACACTCAGATTCCAATCTTCAATGCTTTGTGTGAGAGCTTACATAACTTTCATTTTCTCACATTTTCTGACGACTGTTCCAAAGGGGCACCCTGTCAAATCCGAATACTTTTAAAAAATCTGCCTGCATGTTTGATTATTGTAATTTCATTTCAAAAAAGTTCAATATTGATCATAACTAAAGAAAATAATGATCACGAACAAAAAAGGGATAAAGATGCGAGTCGATCTTGAATCACAGCTGGGTGACACGGGCTTCTGTTCTGATATGGTTGTACGAGAAACAGGAGGAATCGCCTATAGAACATGAGTTGAATCAGGAGTGAGACATTTCGTATACTCTTGCATATGTCAACGCCTGACCTACATCGTAAAACTAAATTAAAAACTAACATTAAGTTGTCAGAGACATTCATTTATATACAAACAAGAGACAGACCAAGTAATAATTCTACATTAGTTCAGGTGGGTAAACCTGAACTAACTAACTAATAAACCTATTAATAATTCTACATTAACGTGTCCTACACTGATCAGACTAATTGACATGGTCTGATTCAGAGCCTGTGCAGTTCGTGCTAATTACAACAACGACAGTTCTGAACCCTCATCACCGAACTGAGCACAAGTTCAGCTGTTCTCCAGTTTTGTTACGCATGGTTTTTCATTGCAATTGAGTTCAGAGCTGGAGCTGATCTCCAGACAGTACAGTGTTTTGGGTAAGTTGTCGAAATTCGCATGAGGCTGCAGACAACTTACCCAAAGTGTTTTCTATAGCTTTCAGGTGCAGTTCATTTATATAAAAGAATGTAAGTGGTATAAACACAATGAGCCAGACTGCAGTCGTACCTATAATCTTCTGACGCGAGGCCTGACGCGTTATTCATTACGTCACTGACCCTGCTATTGTAGGGCTAAAAAAACACGTTTTCTACATTTTTGTCTGTTTAAAAATCACTCTAAAAAAGACAAAGGGTTTGGTTTGCGCTAAAATTCCGCTTCGTTTCGAACGCAAATAAAAACCGTTTTGTTCCAAGAAATCATACATTTGTCACATCCTTCATACTATACTTCTCTCTTGTATTAGTAAAGCATTTTGATTTAAACTGAACAATATATGAAAGGTTTCATCTATACACTTACACATAATAAGTATACGAATAAATACTCTGAAGAAGCCGCAGCTCAGGTATTAGAGAGATTTAAAATCAGATCGGAGGATTTAGAGTCCAGAGTGCAAACCAACAGCTGACACAGGTCTTTTATAGAACCGTTTTGATTTCCTCTACTTTGTCCCCGTGACGTCATTGTCCTGCTCGCAGCCGAGCCCGACACACGCCTGGTTTTTGTCACTGGGCGCACACCCTGCGGTCCATGCGGGTCCTAATACCCCAGTACAATGACAGGGACACTAAACTGTAAACAGGTGTCGTCCTTCGGCTGAGACGTAAAACCAAGGTCCTGACTCTCTGTGATCATTCAGGAGAATGGTGGTGGTGGAGGGGAGTCCCCATTACCTGTAAAGCGCATTGAGTGGAGTATCCAGAACAGCGCTATATAAGTGTAAGCAATAATGATTATATAATAACGTCTCTAGGACGAGGAAATGGTTCTCCCTTACCACTCTTTTCTTTTGTCCTTCCGAAGGTGGATCCGCCCTGCATCTTTTCTCCCGCTTTCTCTTTCCCTTCTTGCTGGGAGTTATTAGGGCCCTTTCTCCGGTCAGCCATTTTGTCCGTCGTCCTGGCAGCCATCTAGTGGCACTGGTGCGGCTGGGGGTGTGGCTTCGGCAGTTTCGGTTCTCTGCGGGGGAGGTGCGGGTTCTTTGTTCTCACCTCTCTCCCTTTGTCTTGAGACCGGTTTCTGCCGGCCGGCTTCCACCACCTGCGCAAACGAAGGTTTGCTTACCTTGCATTGGTGAAGGAGGTGTCCCTCGGCGCCGCATCCGTTGCACTTTTTGGCTGCCCGGCAGGTTTTCGCCAGGTGCCCCTCTTTGTTACAGTTGTGACATCTGACGATGTCACACGTGTTCTCCTTGTGGCATCCTGGGGTAGTAAAGGTACCCCCTGTCGGCTCCGATGTTGAAGCGGGCCGGGGGGTGCTGGAAACCGTCGACGCCCTCTGGGTCCTCTTTCAGGAGGACTCGGTACTGGCGTTTGCCGTACCAGACGCCGCAACTGTCCCTGATCTCCGTCGGTTTGCCCACCACAGTTACATACCTCCCTAGGTACGCTGTTACCAGTTCCATTGGTACGTAGGGGTTGTATGTGAGGACTGTAATGGTCCTCTGGTTTGTCTTCCTCATAGGCTCAGGCCTGAAATCAGAGAAACCGGGGTGCTTACCTTTTTCTCTGATCATTTTCGTTGTCTTTTCATATGAGGCGTCCGTGGCCATGTAGGCCTCCATGTATCTCTCTGCCTTGTTGTCTTGCAGGCAGTAGAGATCTCCGGCCACCAACTGCAGGATCCCTCTCAGGAAGGTAATGAAAAAGGATTTCGCAGTTGGCATCGTCTCTGTTTTCTTGGTCCAGTGGAACCGGATCAGTGTCTTCTTGACTGCCATCTGGAAAGGAGAAAAAAGAAAAAAGGAGAGAAAGAGAGAGAGCAAGGTCCTGTGGAGAGGAGGGTTTAGCTGCTAAAGGAGCAGCGAGGGAGCCCTGGCTTTTGTCCTTGTGTGCAAAGCCCAGCTAGGTGCAGGCGCAGGAGGAGAGAGAGAGAGGGAGCGGATAGTGCTTCCGAGTCTCGAGGAAGAAAGTAAGCACCACGGGCAGGCCACGAGTACCTACTCCCAGCCAAGAGGCCAAGGAGGCGGAGCAAGAGAAAGGGTGAGGGCAGAGGATAGAGCAGAGAGAGAGAACGTTGCTGCCGGATCCCACCCAGCTCAGCTGCTACTTGGCCTTAACCCCCTAGGCTCAACCTAGTGCGATACCAGCTCAAGCACTCTTCAGGATCTTCGATCACCTTCTAGAACTTTGGAAAGACAGGAACTGCAGGCATGCCACTTGCACTTGATCTTAGCCAAAAGGCCGATAACATTGGATTCCAGCTCACTGGCCCTGCAAAACTTAGTTCAAGACTTTAAACTCTCAGACACATATAGATGTATATATCCCACAACAGCAGGATATACATGGTCAGGGAGGAATAGCAGCTCCAGAATTGACTATTGCTTTGTCTCAGCGAGAGTGAAAGTTGTTGGGGTCACTCTTCAGCCTGTCTTCTTCTCAGATCATCAGGCTTTAGGGTGTAGAGTGGAACTCCAGGGCGGGACTGTCTTTGGCCCAGGCCTCTGGAAACTCAACACAAAGCTGCTAGAGAACGAGGGGGTAGTATCCCGCTACAAGGAGAAACTATCACAGTGGCTGTCCTTGCAGTGTCTGTACGGGTCAGTAGGAAAGTGGTGGGAGGAGGTGAAGGTGAGGACAAAGACCTTTTTCATTGCTGAGGGGAGGAAGGCTGCTGCCAGACGGAGAGGAGTGCTAGCCAGGAAACAGAGGCAGCTGCAGCGTCTCTACACGATGCTGCAAAGTGGCTTCGATGTGCTCGAGGATATCACCCTTTTAAAAAAGGACATCTGGAGCATAGCTGAAGAAAGTAGTCGAGGAGTGCTGTTAAGAAGCAGAGTGCAGTTCTTAGAAGAAAATGAGAAGTGTACTCGCTTCTTTTTCAGGAAAGTGGTAGGCTCCAAGTCTGTCATGGAAAGTGTAGTTGATGAGGAGGGACGAGAGAGAACAGAGCCGAGTGCTATCCTCTCCTGCACCGAGGCCTTCTACTCAAGACTGTACAGCTCTACAGAGGTAAAGGATGAAGAAATTCTTTTTTTCACCTCAAAGCTAGAAAACGTTTTGAGTGAAGAAGATAGGGAAGTACTTGAGAGGGATTTGACAGTAGAAGAGCTGAGACAGGCTATGGAGAGCTTACAGAAGGGGAAAACTCCGGGTGTTGACGGGCTCCCTAAAGAATTTTATTGCACCTTTTGGGATCTGCTTCAGGATCCGCTACTGCTCCTAGTCGAGGAAAGCTATAAGACAGAATTGCTGCCTGACTCCTTAAGAGAAGGCACTATCTCTCTCTTGTTTAAGAAAGGAGCAAAGAATGACATAAAGAACTGGAGACCCCTCAGCCTGTTAGGCGTGGACACTAAGATCCTGTCCAAAGCCCTTTTCCTGCACCTACAAAATGTAGTGGCCTCACTGGTAGGGAAAGAACAGACTTGTGGGATAGCAGGACGCCTGATGAGCGACAACCTGGCCTTGTTGAGGGATGTCTGTCTGTACTCGGAGGATCGCTCCCTCCCTCTGTGCATTTTAGGTGTAGACCTAGAAAAGGCCTTTGACCGCCTAAACCGGCAGTACTTAACATCGATACTTGAGCACATGAAGTTTGGCCCCATCATGAGAAAGTGGATTAACCTGCTGTACACAGGTAGCAACAGCAGAGTAATGGTTAATGGCAATAGATCACGCCCCTTTGAAGTCTGTTCAGGGGTGAGGCAGGGCTGCCCATTATCCCCCTTGATATTCGTTTTGGCTATGGAGCCCTTAGCCTGTGCCTTGCGCCAGGATCAGGCCATTAATGGGATACCAGTGCCTGGAAGTGGGGGAGGAGAGGTAAAGACATCTCTATACATGGATGACGTCACCCTGCTCCTCTCTGACAATGCCTCAATTAGTAGAGCTCTGCAGTGCTGTGATAGTTTCTCTTTGGCTTCCTCTGCAAAAATTAACAAATCTAAGAGTGAGATTTTTTATCAGAACTGGAGGGAGCCAAAAGAAGGACATGATCTCAGGCTGCAAGAGAAGAGAATTAAGGTCCTGGGGGTGTATTTTGGAGAAGAGATGGGAACAGTAAATTGGCAGAACAAATTGCCAATCTTAAACAAAAAACTGATGCAATGGAAGGACCGAGACCTCACCATGACAGGGAAGGTGCTGGTCATCAAAGCTGAGCTCTTGCCTGTCTTGCATTTTCTGGCTTCTACCTTCCCAATCCCACACCGTGTTGCGGCGGTGCTGAGGAGATTGATGTTTCAATTTCTATGGGGTGGGAAGCAGGAAAGACTCAGAAGGGAAATAATGTACAGGCCACTACCCTCAGGGAGGAAGTCTGTCCCAGATATTGCTACGAAGCTGCTGTGCATTTTCCTGGCCTCTGTGCTGAGAGGCTTTGCAACAGCACCTGCAGCGCGTACCTGGACTTATTTTTCCAGGCTCTGGATAGGTAGGGAGGTGTTCAGAGTGAGGGGTGTCAGACCCAAGCTGGATGTCCCACTCTCTGACACATGCCCTGCAATCTATGGGACAGTTAAAAGTTTTCTAAGATCTCACCCAATTGGCCATATTCCCCTCCGAGATGTCAGCGTCCAAAATTGGAAGATTTCGTTGCACCCCAGAACAATAGGCAGACCCCTGTGGGCATTTTAACATCAGCCCAAGCAAGGAAAGTGTGGAAACACACATCCTCTAAGTTTCTGTGCAACATTCACAGAGATTTAGCCTGGAGTGTCATCCACCAGTGCTTACCGGTACGAACTTTCTTGTACCGTAGGGGCCTCACCCCCAGCCCTCGCTGCGTTAGGGTGGGCTGCGGCGAGGAGGAGACTGTGACCCATCTCCTGTGGTCCTGCTTTTTTGCTAAGGCCTTCTGGGCACAGTTTGAAGATTGGTTGCAAGCTCTCTCGCCCCAATTTACCCTGACCGCTGCTTTCGTCATATACGGCATCTCTCCTGTCAAACTTCCTCCTGACGTGTTTGACAGGATCTGGGCCGTGGTGAACAGTGGGAAAGACGCCCTGTGGAGAGTGAGGAACATGGGGCTGTTCAAAGGCATCGAGGTCCCAGTCAAGGCAGCAGGGAGCCTGGCCCTGTTCATCACCTGAGAGAACTATTACCTCAGAGATCTGTGGAGAGAAGGGAGGGAGGAAGCAGAAAATCTGTGGGAAATAGAGAGCATAGGTCAATATCTCAAGAAACTGTGAAAAACATTATCATGTTTAAGTAAAGAATGTGATTTGCACCAGAAAAAAAGAAATTGTTGCTATGTAACTGGTACCATGTCAAAATGTAATGAGATGTGATCATATATACTGTTTTAAGTATGTATATTAATGTAAAGCTTTCTAAATTGTGATGTCCTGTACTTTTTTGTGAAAAGAAAATAAAGTTCTTAAAAATCGCCTTTTACTAAAGATTTCCGTGGAGAGGAGCATGAATGAGTTCCATGCAATTTTTGTGCTTCCCTGCCTTCGGGTGGGGCACAGCTGGGCTGGTCAAAGAAAGAAAACAATCGCTGGCAATCACTCTTGTTACTGCGGTTGTGGCCATCTGTCCTGTGAGTCCTGGATCTTCTGATTCCTTCTGATTCCAACTCTTTTCACTGGCGGGCGGGATGTGTCCGGCCGCCGGGGATCTTGGGAACTCGATTTGCATAGCGGCTTCCCAGAGTGCGTCGTTTCCGTACAGTGTGGCCGGTTGTTTTCCGAGTCATCGCGTCGCCGCAGCACGGATTGGGCACGCCCGCGAGCCGAGAGCCGCAGGCGATGAGCCCGGAGCTGAACGGGCCACACCGGCTCGTTTGTGAGGTCAGGTGCATTGCCAACCACGACCGGTAGGGCAGAGGCTTTGGAGGCGGCCTGGGCTCCTGCAGCTGGGTGGCCACGCACTCTGGTTTCTCTTCCTCTTGTACAAATCTTTCGCCTTTTACTAAAGATTTCCGTGGAGAGGAGCATGAATGAGTTCCATGCAATTCTTGTGCTTCCCTGCCTTCGGGTGGGGCGCAGCTGGGCTGGTCAAAGAGAGAAAACAATCGCTGGCAATCGCTTGCAATCGCTCTTGTTACTGCGGTTGTGGCCATCTGTCCCGTGAGTCCTGGATCTCTGGCCTTCTGATTCCCGCTCTTTTCACTGGCGGGCGGGATGTGTCTGGCCGCCGGGGATCTTTGGAACTTGATTTGCATAGCGGCTTCCCAGAGTGCGTCGTTTCCGTACAGGGTGGCCGGTTGTTTTCCGAGTCATCGCGTCGCCGCAGCACGGATTGGGCACGCCCGCAAGCCGAGAGCCGCAGGCGATGAGCCCGGAGCTGAACGGGCCACACCGGCTCGTTTGTGAGGCCAGGTGCATTGCCAACCACGACCGGTAGGGCAGAGGCTTTGGAGGCGGCCTGGGCTCCTGCAGCTGGGTGGCCACGCACTCTGGTTTCTCTTCATCTCGTACAAATCTTTCGCCTTTTACTAAAGATTTCCGTGGAGAGGAGCATGAATGAGTTCCATGCAATTTTTATGCTACCCTGCCTTTGGGTGGGGCGCAGCTGGGCTGGTCAAAGAGAGAAAATAATCGCTCTTGTTACTGCGGTTGTGGCCATCTGTCCCGTGAGTCCTGGATCTCCGGCCTTCTGATTCCTACTCTTTTCACTGGCGGGCGGGATGTGTCCGGCCGCCGGGGATCTTGGGAACTCGACTTGCATAGCGGCTTCCCAGAGTGCGTCGTTTCCGGTACAGTGTGGCCGGTTGTTTTCCGAGTCATCGCGTCGCCGCAGCACGGATTGGGCACGCCCGGAAGCCGAGAGCCGCAGGCGATGAGCCCGGAGCTGAACGGGCCACACCGGCTCGTTTGTGAGGCCAGGTGCATTGCCAACCACGACCGGTAGGGCAGAGGCTTTGGAGGCGGCCTGGGCTCCTGCAGCTGGGTGGCCACGCACTCTGGTTTCTCTTCATTTCGTACAAATCTTTCGCCTTTTACTAAAGATTTCCGTGGAGAGGAGCATGAATGAGTTCCATGCAATTTTTATGCTACCCTGCCTTTGGGTGGGGCGCAGCTGGGCTGGTCAAAGAGAGAAAACAATCGCTCTTGTTACTGCGGTTGTGTCCATCTGTCCCGTGAGTCCTGGATCTCCGGCCTTCTGATTCCTACTCTTTTCACTGGCGGGCGGGATGTGTCCGGCCGCCGGGGATCTTGGGAACTCGATTTGCATAGCGGCTTCCCAGAGTGCGTCGTTTCCGGTACAGTGTGGCCGGTTGTTTTCCGAGTCATCGCGTCGCCGCAGCACAGATTGGGCACGCCCGCAAGCCGAGAGCCGCAGGCGATGAGCCCGGAGCTGAACGGGCCACACCGGCTCGTTTGTGAGGCCAGGTGCATTGCCAACCACGACCGGTAGGGCAGAGGCTTTGGAGGCGGCCTGGGCTCCTGCAGCTGGGTGGCCACGCACTCTGGTTTCTCTTCATCTCGTACAAATCTTTCGCCTTTTACTAAAGATTTCCGTGGAGAGGAGCATGAATGAGTTCCATGCAATTTTTATGCTACCCTGCCTTTGGGTGGGGCGCAGCTGGGCTGGTCAAAGAGAGAAAACAATCGCTCTTGTTACTGCGGTTGTGTCCATCTGTCCCGTGAGTCCTGGATCTCCGGCCTTCTGATTCCTACTCTTTTCACTGGCGGGCGGGATGTGTCCTGCCGCCGGGGATCTTGGGAACTCGATTTGCATAGCGGCTTCCCAGAGTGCGTCGTTTCCGGTACAGTGTGGCCGGTTGTTTTCCGAGTCATCGCGTCGCCGCAGCACGGATTGGGCACGCCCGGAAGCCGAGAGCCGCAGGCGATGAGCCCGGAGCTGAACGGGCCACACCGGCTCGTTTGTGAGGCCAGGTGCATTGCCAACCACGACGGGTAGGGCAGAGGCTTTGGATGCGGCCTGGGCTCCTGCAGCTGAGTGGCCACGCACTCTGGTTTCTCTTCATCTCGTGCAAATCTTTCGCCTTTTACTAAAGATTTCCGTGGAGAGGAGCATGAAAGACCTCCATGCAATTTTTGTGCTTCCCTGCTTTCGGGTGGGGCGCAGCTGGGTTGGTCAAAGAGAGAAAACAAGCCGTAGGCGATGAGCCCGGAGCTGAATGGGCCACACCGGCTCGTTTGTGAGGCCAGGTGCATTGCCAACCACGACCGGTAGGGCAGAGGCTTTGGAGGCGGCCTGGGCTCCTGCAGCTGGGCGGCCACGTACTCTGGTTTCTTTTTATCTCGTACAAATCTTTCGCCTTTTACTAAAGATTAATGGCCGGTTGTTTTCCGAGTCATTGCGCGGTGCCTCCGCCCTCTTGTGGCCTTGCGGCGTCAGAGCAAGAGGCTCCTTCTCGCTGCCTTTCCGCTGTGTTGCAGAGCCCTGAGAGGGAACCTGGAGCGCACACTTTGTGGGGGGCGGGAGACCGCGTTCGCTCTCTGCCCCCGATCTCATGCGCGAGTGCTAAGTCTCACGGCGCCAGCCAGCGGCCAGGAGACAAGTACAATATCGCGGGACAGGGGGGCCTCGTCATTGATTGTTACATATGAGACGGGGATTAGGAGGAGACCCCGACTGATTGGTAAAGGGGAACACTAACACCAGAGTGACAACCGCGTCGTCTCATATTGAGAGACGCCCTGGGATTTCTTAATGGCCAAGGAGGGTCGGGACCTCGGTTTTACGCCTCCCCCGAAGGACGGCGCCTGTTTGTGCAGCAGAGTGTCGCCATCAGGATGCTGGGGCATAAGAAAGCCACACAGACTGCAGGGTGAGCGCTCCCTACTGGTCCCAGTCACACGTCTTGCAGGAGCAGCAGCAACCTGAGCTTTTCCGGGGGGAATCTCCCATCCGGGTGCCGGCTAGGCTCACACCTGCTGGGCTGCCGTGGGTGAGCCCAGTCGAGAGTCGCAGGGTGAGATCTAGTCACCGGGGAGAAACGATACAAGCAAAGGATTACTCGGCTCCCAGCACTTGAAAAGGCCGACAAATGACTCGTTCCCGCCGGAGCTGAATGTACCTGCATGTGTCGTGTCGTCTACTTCCCCCGCCCCGCTGTATTTGTTGTATTGTCTTTGAAGCCGGCCCCCGAGACGAGACGGGCTGTTCCTGTGCCCCAATTAACACTTTACAGGTGCCATTCCCCGGCATTGTGGCCATTGTCGGTGGTCACACGTGATAAGATAAGGTGGAGGAGAGCGGGGCATGCCCAGCGCCAGACATTCAAGGAGGGGGCTGTGCGAGGTGAGGTGAGGTGCGACACGCCGGAGCCCCGACGCTGCTAATGCGGAGCACTTGTTGAACTGGCATTGAAAGGACGTTTGCGCACGGAGCGAGCCTTCCCTGCGGCGGAGCGTGGAAACTTTCTCCCCGCGCTGCAGGAGTTGTGTGCGCTGCAGCGGTGCCGAGAGAACAGCACAGAAGGCAGCAGGCTCTGGAGAGCGGGTAAGAGACAAACCTTGTGGGCAGGCGAGCAGGCCCGTTTTTTGGAAATTGCTGAAAAGGCTCCGGTGTTTGTTCGGTGTGTGGCAGGCGCACGACGCGAGCTTGCGTAGCGATCTGCCGGTCTGGTGTTATGCAAATGAGGCCGAATTGCGTCCCGGGACATGCTGCGAATGCGCATTGGCGACTGCAGATGTGTAGGAAACGGCGCGCTCGTTTTCTCGTTTTGCCCACCCTTTTGAGTGTTAGTGTGGCGTGTGAGTGTGCGAAAGAGTGGGCCCAGCAGGAGGCGGTGGTGTGCGGGGCGAGGAGCTGGCCTAGGCTGCGCGCTTTGTGCTGTGGGTGCGCACCGCTTGCAGGGGCTTGTACAGCTCATACTTACCTGGCAGGGGAGATACCTTGATCAGCCTGTAGGTGGAGTTGTTGGATTGTTTTCTTGTTTTGTGGAAGCAGTGTTTGTTTTGCAGTTTACAAAATGTCAACTTTTGGATCCCGCAAGAATGCTGTGCGTTTTGAGCTTTTGGATGACCTCTTCATGGATCGTATGCAGTTCAGCAGAAAAGTGTTGCAGAAGGAACTTGGCTTTGAACCTCGGCACTTGGATTTCATCTTCGCTCTCCCAGGTCAGAAAGCGTTTGAGGTTGTATTTGCTACCTATCCTCTGTTTGAACAATGTGTGGATGTGTTTGAGGCAAAAAGAGGGAAAGTTCCTGCTCTTGAGAAGATCAACTTGCAGCCTTTGACACAGAGAGAGAGGAAAACCGTGCATGTTGTTATGTTCTCGGAACTGGCAAAGACGGAGGACATTCACACCTGGCTTAACCAGTACTGCACCGTCCACCATGGAACTGAGGTTAGAGATGTTGACGGTATAAAAACAGGAGCAAGGAAATTCGAGGTTCGCTTGCTACCGGACAATGTAAATGGAGGCTTAAGGCACCTGCCCTCTACAATCCGGCTGGGCGCCTGCAATGGCTATGTTTTTTATGTGGGACAACCAAAGGTGTGTCGGCGCTGTGGTGCTGTGGGACACCTGGCATCGTCCTGCACTGTGAAATGCTGCAAGACCTGTGGCAAACAGGGACATTTTAGCCTCTGACTGTTCAATGCTGCCAAAGTGCAATTTATGTGGCTCGGAAGGACACGTTTTTAAGAACTGCCCTCACGCCTACGCCAATAAACTCAAAATGAGAAAGGATGAGGCAGTGCTTGTTTCAGCCAAACCGGCCCGAAAAGCCAAAGCAAACAACAAGTCAAACAAAGAACCCTTGTTGGACAAAGACTCTCAGCCTCCAGCCAGGATCAGTCCTGCTGTGGCTCCGGGGCCGGTGGAAGAGAGATCCACTACGCCCCCACAACCGCAGACTGCACCAGACAAGCACGAGGGTTTGAAAACCCCCGAGAACAGCGAGGACCCCTCCCCCACTCCTGCTCCTCAGAACGAGGGCCAGTGTGGGGCCCCCCGGTGGAGCGGGTCCAGCGAGGATACCCAGGATTCAGTGGAGCTGCTTTTCCCAGACTCTGCAAGTGCTACAGATGCCCTCCTCTCCTCCATCCAGTCCATCACGGAGGATCTGCAGCAGCTGGTGGGTGAGGGGGAAGAGGAGACTGGTGCATCGGCTGCACCCCTTTCCCCTCAGTGCTCCCAGGAGCTGGACGTGAGGAAAAGGAAAAATGACTCTGTTTTCTCCCCGAGCGAGGAGGAAGGAGAGCATGGCGATGGGGACAGCTGGAACCCCTCCACCCCTCCCTCTACCCCCTTCCTTGAAATGGACTCCGTGAACGCTTTTACTGCTGCCACCCTGATGAAGGCTCATTCAGAGGATGGCTGGCAGGAAATTGGTAAGAAGAAAAAGAAAAAGAAGAAGGTAACAGGTGAGACAGAAGAGAAATGTGTTTTGTAAAGACTGGTTCCACTTTCTTATGTAATATGGCTCTAAACATAATTTATCTTAACACCAGAGGTATCAATGACAGAGTTAAATGTCAGTCTGTCTTTGATTACCTCCAGCAGAGAGAGGGAGATGTGTTGATGTTGCAGGAGTGTGCTTTAGCCTATCAAGAGAGGTATAAAAGCTTTGAAGATAGGTGGGATAAAGGGCCTTCTGTTTGGTCAGGGGACAATAACAACAGAGCCTCTGGCGTGGCCATTCTTTTCAAAGGATTTGCTTTCAAATTGAAAAGTATTCAGAGGGTCACTGATGGCAGGTTGCTGTGTGTGGATGTGGAATGGGGGACCGTTAACCTGCGGCTAATCAATGTGTATTGTCCTACTGACGTGGGAGGAAGGGTGGAGCTACTCAAGGCACTCTCCCCCCTATTGTTATGTAGCACAGACGTGATAGTGGGAGGGGATTTTAATTGTATCTTAGAGCACACAGACAGGCAGTCTAGCTCTCCGATAAAATTGGATTCCAGCTCACTGGCCCTGCAAAACTTAGTTCAAGACTTTAAACTCTCAGACACATATAGATGTATATATCCCACAACAGCAGGATATACATGGTCAGGGAGGAATAGCAGCTCCAGAATTGACTATTGCTTTGTCTCAGCGAGAGTGAAAGTTGTTGGGGTCACTCTTCAGCCTGTCTTCTTCTCAGATCATCAGGCTTTAGGGTGTAGAGTGGAACTCCAGGGCGGGACTGTCTTTGGCCCAGGCCTCTGGAAACTCAACACAAAGCTGCTAGAGAACGAGGGGGTAGTATCCCGCTACAAGGAGAAACTATCACAGTGGCTGTCCTTGCAGTGTCTGTACGGGTCAGTAGGAGAGTGGTGGGAGGAGGTGAAGGTGAGGACAAAGGCCTTTTTCATGGCTGAGGGAAGGAAGGCTGCTGCCAGACGGAGAGGAGTGCTAGCCAGGAAACAGAGGCAGCTGCAGCGTCTCTACACGATGCTGCACAGTGGCTTCGATGTGCTCGAGGATATCACCCTTTTAAAAAAGGACATCCGGAGCATAGCCGAAGAAAGTAGTCGAGGAGTGCTGTTAAGAAGCAGAGTGCAGTTATTAGAAGAAAATGAGAAGTGTACTCGCTTCTTTTTCAGGAAAGTGGTAGGCTCCAAGTCTGTCATGGAAAGTGTAGTTGATGAGGAGGGACGAGAGAGAACAGAGCCGAGTGCTATCCTCTCCTGCACCGAGGCCTTCTACTCAAGACTGTACAGCTCTACAGAGGTAAAGGATGAAGAAATTCATTTTTTCACCTCAAAGCTAGAAAACGTTTTGAGTGAAGAAGATAGGGAAGTACTAGAGAGGGATTTGAAAGTAGAAGAGCTGAGACAGGCTATGGAGAGCTTACAGAAGGAGAAAACTCCGGGTGCTGACGGGCTCCCTAAAGAATTTTATTGCACCTTTTGGGATCTGCTTCAGGATCCGCTACTGCTCCTATTCGAGGAAAGCTATAAGACAGAATTGCTGCCTGACTCCTTAAGAGAAGGCACTATCTCTCTCTTGTTTAAGAAAGGAGCAAAGAATGACATAAAGAACTGGAGACCCCTCAGCCTGTTAGGCGTGGACACTAAGATCCTGTCCAAAGCCCTTTTCCTGCGCCTACAAAATGTAGTGGCCTCACTGGTAGGGAAAGAACAGACTTGTGGGATAGCAGGACGCCTGATGAGCGACAACCTGGCCTTGTTGAGGGATGTCTGTCTGTACTCGGAGGATCGCTCCCTCCCTCTGTGCATTTTAGGTGTAGACCTAGAAAAGGCCTTTGACCGCCTAAACCGGCAGTACTTAACATCGGTACTTGAGCACATGAAGTTTGGCCCCATCATGAGAAAGTGGATTAACCTGCTGTACACAGGTAGCAACAGCAGAGTAATGGTTAATGGCAATAGATCACGCCCCTTTGAAGTCTGTTCAGGGGTGAGGCAGGGCTGCCCATTATCCCCCTTGTTATTCGTTTTGGCTATGGAGCCCTTAGCCTGTGCCTTGCACCAGGATCAGGCCATTAATGGGATACCAGTGCCTGGAAGTGGGGGAGGAGAGGTAAAGACATCTCTATACATGGATGACGTCACCCTGCTCCTCTCTGACAATGTCTCAATTAGCAGAGCTCTGCAGTGCTGTGATCGTTTCTCTTTGGCTTCCTCTGCAAAAATTAACAAATCTAAGAGTGAGATTTTTTATCAGAACTGGAGGGAGCCAAAAGAAGGACATGATCTCAGGCTGCAAGAGAAGAGAATTAAGGTCCTGGGGGTGTATTTTGGAGAAGAGATGGGAACAGTAAATTGGCAGAACAAATTGCCAATCTTAAACAAAAAACTGATGCAATGGAAGGACCGAGACCTCACCATGACAGGGAAGGTGCTGGTCATCAAAGCTGAGCTCTTGCCTGTCTTGAATTTTCTGGCTTCTACCTTCCCAATCCCACACCGTGTTGCGGCGGTGCTGAGGAGATTGATGTTTCAATTTCTATGGGGTGGGAAGCAGGAAAGACTCAGAAGGGAAATAATGTACAGGCCGCTACCCTCAGGGGGGAAGTCTGTCCCAGATATTGCTACGAAGCTGCTGTGCATTTTCCTGGCCTCTGTGCTGAGAGGCTTTGCAACAGCACCTGCAGCGCGTACCTGGACTTATTTTTCCAGGCTCTGGATAGGTAGGGAGGTGTTCAGAGTGTGGGGTGTCAGACCCAAGCTGGATGTCCCACTCTCTGACACATGCCCTGCAATTTATGGGACAGTTAAAAGTTTTCTAAGATCTCACCCAATTGGCCATATTCCCCTCCGAGATGTCAGCGTCCAAAATTGGAAGATTTCGTTGCACCCCAGAACAATAGGCAGACCCCTGTGGGCATTTTAACATCAGCCCAAGCAAGGAAAGTGTGGAAACACACATCCTCTAAGTTTCTGTGCAACATTCACAGAGATTTAGCCTGGAGTGTCGTCCACCAGTGCTTACCGGTACGAACTTTCTTGTACCGTAGGGGCCTCACCCCCAGCCCTCGCTGCGTTAGGGTGGGCTGCGGCGAGGAGGAGATGGTGACCCATCTCCTGTGGTCCTGCTTTTTTGCTAAGGCCTTCTGGGCACAGTTTGAAGTTTGGTTGCAAGCTCTCTCGCCCCAATTTACCCTGACCGCTGCTTTCGTCATATACGGCATCTCTCCTGTCAAACTTCCTCCTGACGTGTTTGACAGGATCTGGGCCGTGGTGAACAGTGGGAAAGACGCCCTGTGGAGAGTGAGGAACATGGGGCTGTTCAAAGGCATCGAGGTCCCAGTCAAGGCAGCATGTAGCCTGGCCCTGTTCATCACCCGAGAGAACTATTACCTCAGAGATCTGTGGAGAGAAGGGAGGGAGAAAGCAGAAAATCTGTGGGAAATAGAGAGCATAGGTCAATATCTCAAGAAACTGTGAAAAACATTATCATGTTTAAGTAAAGAATGTGATTTGCACCAGAAAAAAAGAAATTATTGCTATGTAACTGGTACCGTGTCAAAATGTAATGAGATGTGATCATATATACTGTTTTAAGTATGTATATTAATGTAAAGCTTTCTAAATTGTGATGTCCTGTACTTTTTTGTGAAAAGAAAATAAAGTTCTTAAAAATCTTGCTAAAAAAAAAACAAAAAAAAAACTTTTACTAAAGATTTCCGTGGAGAGGAGCATGAATGAGTTCCATGCAATTTTTGTGCTTCCCTGCCTTCGGGTGGGGCGCGGCTGGGCTGGTCAAAGAGAGAAAACAATCGCTCGCAATCGCTCTTGTTACTGCGGTTGTGGCCATCTGTCCCGTGAGTCCTGGATCTCCGGCCTTCTGATTCCCACTCCTTTCACTGGCGGGGGGGGGATCTTGAGAACTTGATTTGCATAGCGGCTTCCCAGAGTGCGTCGTTTCCGGTACAGTGTGGCCGGTTGTTTTCCGAGTCATCGCGTCGCCGCAGCACGGATTGGGCACGGCCGCAAGCCGAGAGCCGCAGGCGATGAGCCCGGAGCTGAACGGGCCACACCGGCTCGTTTGTGAGGCCAAGTGCATTACCAACCACGACCGGTAGGGCAGAGGCTTTGGAGGCGGCCTGGGCTCCTGCAGCTGGGCGGCCACGCACTCTGGTTTCTCTTCATCTCGTACAAATCTTTCGCCTTTTACTAAAGATTTCCGTGGAGAGGAGCATGAATGAGTTCCATGCAATTTTTGTACTTCCCTGCCATCGGGTGGGGCGCGGCTGGGCTGGTCAAAGAGAGAAAACAATCGCTCGCAATCGCTCTTGTTACTGCGGTTGTGGCCATCTGTCCCGTGAGTCCTGGATCTCCGGCCTTCTGATTCCCACTCTTTTCACTGGCGGGCGGGATGTGTCCGGCCGCCGGGGATCTTGGGAACTCGATTTGCATAGCGGCTTCCCAGAGTGCGTTGTTTCCGGTACAGTGTGGCCGGTTGTTTTCCGAGTCATCGCGTCGCCGCAGCACGGATTGGGCACGCCCGCAAGCCGAGAGCCGCAGGCGATGAGCCCGGAGCTGAACGGGCCACACCGGCTCGTTTGTGAGGCCAGGTGCATTGCCAACCACGACCGGTAGGGCAGAGGCTTTGGAGGCGGCCTGGGCTCCTGCAGCTGGGCGGCCACGTACTCTGGTTTCTTTTTATCTAGTACAAATCTTTCGCTTTTTACTAAAGATTTCCGTGGAGAGGAGCATGAATGAGTTCCATGCAATTTTTGTGCTTCCCTGCCTTCGGGTGGGGCGCAGCTGGGTTGGTCAAAGAGAGAAAACAATCGCTCGCAATCGCTCTTGTTACTGCGGTTGTGGCCATCTGTCCCGTGAGTCCTGAATCTCCGGCCTTCTGATTCCCACTCTTTTCACTGGCGGGCGGGATGTGTCCGGCCGCCGCGGATCTTGGGAACTCGATTTGCATAGCGGCTTCCCAGAGTGCGTCGTATCCGGTACAGTGTGGCCGGTTGTTTTCCGAGTCATCGCGTCGCCGCAGCACGGATTGGGCACGCCCGCAAGCCAAGAGCCGCAGGCGATGAGCCCGGAGCTGAACGGGCCACACTGGCTCGTTTGTGAGGCCATAGATCACCTTTCCATCCTCCAGGTTTTCCTCCCAAAACCTACGGTACCAACGGCAACCCCTGCTGGCCGAGGGAGCAAAAGCTTGCAGCACCTGGTATTCCCAGGCAGTCTCCCATCCAAGTACTAACCAGCCCCAACCCTGCTTAGCTTCCAAGATCAGACGAGATCGGGAACATTCAGGGTGGTGTGGCTGCAAGCAAAGGACATGGCCCCTGACTCGGTACTTGAAGCTGTGTGTGGCTGGGGCTCCGTGCCCCCCGAGCGGGACTGAAGGATCGTTCGTGTGCAGCTATTTGGAAAGGAGCTTCTTTCCAAATCGCATTGTGTACCTGGATTTTGGCGAATGTGCTCCCTTGTGTTGACTTGTCCCGCACTGGAGGAGAACAAACAAACTGCTCGGAGGAGCACAAGGCAAGTCTTCACAAGACAAAAACCTCCAATGCACAGCACTCAAAACATTTCTGGGCTGTCGCGTGTTTATTTCAGCACATAAAGCGCACCAGTCCAACACGTCGGCCGGGCGCGCGGCGCCTCCGCCCTCTTGTGGCCTTGCGGCGTCAGAGCAAGAGGCTCCTTCTCGCTGCCTTTCCGCTGTGTTGCAGAGCCCTGAGAGGGAACCTGGAGCGCACACTTTGTGGGGGGTGGGAGACCGCGTTCGCGCTCTGCCCCCGATCTCTTGCGCGAGTGCTAAATCTCACGGCGCCAGCCAGCGGCCAGGAGACAAGTTTAATATCGCGGGACAGGGGGGCCTCGTCATTGATTGTTACATATGAGACGGGGATTAGGAGGAGACCCCGACTGATTGGTAAAGGGGAACACTAACACCAGAGTGACACCCGCGGTGTCTCATTTTGAGAGACGCCCTGGGATTTCTTAATGGCCAAGGAGGGTCGGGACCTCGGTTTTACGCCTCCCCCGAAGGACGGCGCCTGTTTGTGCAGCAGAGTGTCGCCATCAGGATGCTGGGGCATAAGAAAGCCACACAGACCGCAGGGTGAGCGCTCCCTACTGGTCCCAGTCACACGTCTTGCAGGAGCGGCAGCAACCTGAGCTTTTCCGGGGGGAATCTCCCATCCGGGTGCCGGCTAGGCTCACACCTGCTGGGCTGCCGTGGGTGAGCCCAGTCGAGAGTCGCAGGGTGAGATCTAGTCACCGGGGAGAAACGATACAAGTGAAGGATTACTCGGCTCCCAGCACTTGAAAAGGCCGACAAATGACTCGTTCCCGCCGGAGCTGAATGTATCTGCATGTGTCGTGTCGTCTACTTCCCCCGCCCCGCTGTATTTGTTGTATTGTCTTTGAAGCCGGCCCCCGAGACGAGACGGGCTGTTCCTGTGCCCCAATTAACACTTTACAGGTGCCATTCCCCGGCATTGTGGCCATTGTCGGTGGTCACACGTGATAAGATAAGGTGGAGGAGAGCGGGGCATGCCCAGCGCCAGACATTCAAGGAGGGGGCTGTGCGAGGTGAGGTGAGGTGCGACACGCCGGAGCCCCGACGCTGCTAATGCGGAGCACTTGTTGAACTGGCATTGAAAGGACGTGTGCGCACGGAGCGAGCCTTCCCTGCGGCGGAGCGTGGAAACTTTCTCCCCGCGCTGCAGGAGTTGTGTGCGCTGCAGCGGTGCCGAGAGAACAGCACAGAAGGCAGCAGGCTCTGGAGAGCGGGTAAGAGACAAACCTTGTGGGCAGGCGAGCAGGCCCGTTTTTTGGAAATTGCTGAAAAGGCTCCGGTGTTTGTTCGGTGTGTGGCAGGCGCACGACGCGAGCTTGCGTAGCGATCTGCCGGTCTGGTGTTATGCAAATGAGGCCGAATTGCGTCCCGGGACACGCTGCGAATGCGCATTGGCGACTGCAGATGTGTAGGAAACGGCGCGCTCGTTTTCTCGTTTTGCCCACCCAAATTGAGCACGGATACAATAGTGGTACAGCCATTCACTGTTTGACATGTCTGCACTGGTACAGAACCTAGCAATCAGAAAACGGGTGAAACTGTCTTGAGAATTAGCATACAGTACCGAGGCCCCCATGACCAAATAAAGGCTAACCTCGATAATCAGCCTAAATAATGCAGACTATAGCAAAACGACTGACTTTGAAAAGGGAATGAATGTCCGGAAGGAGTAGTGGAACCAGCTTGTAATGCTTCTCCGGACTTCTAACTAAAAGAAACCGGGAACCAGCAGTGGCATCGACTCCTTTCGAACTGGGATCCTATCGCAGCTCGTGGTGTCGTAACTTTTCCTTATCCGATATTGGACCAAGCACATCAGGGGAGAGCGCGAACGCAGTCCCCCACTACCAGAAATTATGCAGTCGAGATTCCCACATTTGGGGAATTCGCAGGGGTCAGCACATCCGGAGTGCAATGGCCGAGCCTCCCCCTGGGTGAACCGATTTTTTAAGAACTTTATTTTTTTTTCATAAAAAAATTCTGGACATCACAAATTAGAAAGGTTTACATTAATATACATACTTAAAACAGTATATATGATCACATCTCATTACATATTGACACGGTACCAGTTACATAGCAACAATTTTCTTTTTTTCTGGTGCAAATCACATACTTTACTTAAACATGATAATGTTTTTCACAGTTTCTTGAGATATTGACCTATGCTCTCTATTTCCCACAGATTTTCTGCTTCCTCCCTCCCTTCTCTCCACAGATCTCTGAGGTAATAGTTCTCTCGGGTGATGAACAGGGCCAGGCTACATGCTGCCTTGACTGGGACCTCGATGCCTTTGAACAGCCCCATGTTCCTCACTCTCCACAGGGCGTCTTTCCCACTGTTCACCACGGCCCAGATCCTGTCAAACACGTCAGGAGGAAGTTTGACAGGAGAGATGCCGTATATGACGAAAGCAGCGGTCAGGGTAAATTGGAGCGAGAGAGCTTGCAACCAATCTTCAAACTGTGCCCAGAAGGCCTTAGCAAAAAAGCAGGACCACAGGAGATGGGTCACAGTCTCCTCCTCGCCGCAGCCCACCCTAACGCAGCGAGGGCTGGGGGTGAGGCCCCTACGGTACAAGAAAGTTCGTACCGGTAAGCACTGGTGGATGACACTCCAGGCTAAATCTCTGTGAATATTGCACAGAAACTTAGAGGATGTGTGTTTCCACACCTTCCTTGTTTGGGCTGATGTTAAAATGCCCACAGGGGTCTGCCTATTCTTCTGCGGTGTAACGAAATCTTCCAGTTTTTGGACGCTGACATCTCGGAGGGGAATATGGCCAATTGGGTGAGATCATAGAAAACTTTTAACTGTCCCATAAATTGCAGGGCATGTGTCAGAGAGTGGGACATCCAGCTTGGGTCTGACACCCCACACTCTGAACACCTCCCTACCTACCCACAGCCTGGCAAAAAAAGTCCAGGTATGCGCTTCAGGTGCTGGTGCAAAGCCTCTCAGCACAAAGGCCAGGAAAACGCACAGCAGCTTCATGGCAATATCTGGGACAGACTTCCTCCCTGAGAGTAGCGGCCTGTACATTATTTCCCTTCTGAGTCTTTCCTGCTTCCCACCCCATAGAAAATGAAACATCTCCTCAGCACCCCCGCAACACGGTGTGGGATTGGGAAGATAAAAGCCAGAAAATTCAAGGCAGGCAAGAGCTGGGCTTTTATGACCAGCACCTTCCCTGTCATGGTGAGGTCTCGGTCCTTCCATTGCATCAGTTTTTTGTTTAAGATTGGCAATTTGATCTGCCAATTTACTGTTCCCATCTCTTTTCCAAAATACACCCCCAGGACCTTAATTCTCTTCTCTTGCAGCCTGAGATCATGCCCTTCTTTTGGCTCCCTCCAGTTCTGATAAAAAATCTCACTCTTAGATTTGTTAATTTTTGCGGAGGAAGCCAAAGAGAAACGATCACAGCACTGCAGAGCTCTGCTAATTGAGACATTGTCAGAGAGGAGCAGGGTGACGTCGTCCATTTATAGAGATGTATTTACCTCTCCCCCCCACTTCCAGGCACTTGTATCCCATTAATGGCCTGATCCTGGCGCAAGGCACAGGCTAAGGGCTCCATAGCCAAAACGAATAACAAGGGGGATAATGGGCAGCCCTGCCTCACCCCTGAACAGACTTCAAAGGGGCGTGATCTATTGCCATTAACCATTACTCTGCTGTTGCTACCTGTGTACAGCAGGTTAATCCACTTTCTCATGATGGGGCCAAACTTCATGTGCTCAAGTACCGATGTTAAGTACTGCCGGTTTAGGCGGTCAAAGGCCTTTTCTAGGTCTACACCTAAAATGCACAGAGGGAGGGAGCGATCCTCCGAGTACAGACAGACATCCCTCAACAAGGCCAGGTTGTCGCTCATCAGGCGTCCTGCTATCCCACAAGTCTGTTCTTTCCCTACCAGTGAGGCCACTACATTTTGTAGGCGCAGGAAAAGGGCTTTGGACAGGATCTTAGTGTCCACGCCTAACAGGCTGAGGGGTCTCCAGTTCTTTATGTCATTCTTTGCTCCTTTCTTAAACAAGAGAGAGATAGTGCCTTCTCTTAAGGAGTCAGGCAGCAATTCTGTCTTATAGCTTTCCTCGAATAGGAGCAGTAGCGGATCCTGAAGCAGATCCCAAAAGGTGCAATAAAATTCTTTAGGGAGCCCGTCAGCACCCGGAGTTTTCCCCTTCTGTAAGCTCTCCATAGCCTGTCTCAGCTCTTCTACTGTCAAATCCCTCTCAAGTACTTCCCTATCTTCTTCACTCAAAACGTTTTCTAGCTTTGCGGTGAAAAAAAGAATTTCTTCATCCTTTACCTCTGTAGAGCTGTACAGTCTTGAGTAGAAGGCCTCGGTGCAGGAGAGGATAGCACTCGGCTCTGTTCTCTCTCGTCCCTCCTCATCAACTACACTTTCCATGACAGACTTGGAGCCTACCACTTTCCTGAAAAAGAAGCGAGTACACTTCTCATTTTCTTCTAAGAACTGCACTCTGCTTCTTAACAGCACTCCTCGACTACTTTCTTCGGCTATGCTCCGGATGTCCTTTTTTAAAAGGGTGATATCCTCGAGCACATCGAAGCCACTATGCAGCATCGTGTAGAGATGCTGCAGCTGCCTCTGTTTCCTGGCTAGCACTCCTCTCCGTCTGGCAGCAGCCTTCCTTCCCTCAGCCATGAAAAAGGCCTTTGTCCTCACCTTCACCTCCTCCCACCACTCTCCTACTGACCCGTACAGACACTGCAAGGACAGCCACTGTGATAGTTTCTCCTTGTAGCGGGATACTACCCCCTCGTTCTCTAGCAGCTTTGTGTTGAGTTTCCAGAGGCCTGGGCCAAAGACAGTCCCGCCCTGGAGTTCCACTCTACACCCTAAAGCCTGATGATCTGAGAAGAAGACAGGCTGAAGAGTGACCCCAACAACTTTCACTCTCGCTGAGACAAAGCAATAGTCAATTCTGGAGCTGCTATTCCTCCCTGACCATGTATATCCTGCTGGTGTGGGTTATATACATCTATATGTGTCTGAGAGTTTAAAGTCTTGAACTAAGTTTTGCAGGGCCAGTGAGCTGGAATCCAATTTTATCGGCCTTTTGGCTAAGATCAAGTTCAAGTGGCATGCCCGCAGTTCCTGTCTTTCCAAAGTTCTAGAAGGCGATCGAAGATCCTGAAGAATGCTTGAGCTGGTATCACCCTAGGTTGAGCCTAGGGGGTTAAGGCCAAGCAGCAGCTGAGCTGGGTGGGATCCAGCAGCAACGTTCTCTCTCTCTGCTCTATCCTCTCCCCTCCCCCTTTCTCTTGCTCCGCCTCCTTGGCCTCTTGGCTGGGAGTAGGTACTCGTGGCCTGCCCGCAGTGCTTGCTTTCTTCCTCGACACTCGGAAGCGCTATCCGCTCCCTCTCTCTCTCTCTGCCTCCTTGGCCTCTTGGCGGGGAGTAGGTACTCGTGGCCTGCCCGCAGTTCTTACTTTCTTCCTTAAGACTCAGAAGCACTATCCGCTCCCTCTCTCTCTCTCCTCCTGCGCCTGCACCTAGCTGGGCTTTGCACACAAGGACAAAGGCCAGGGCTCCCTTGCTGCTCCTTTAGAAGCTAAACCCTCCTCTCCACAGGACCTTCCTCTCTCTCTTTCTTTCCTTTTTTCTTTTTTCTCCTTTCCAGATGGCAGACAAGAAGACACTGATCCGGTTCCACTGGACCAAGAAAACAGAGACGATGACAACTGCGAAATCCTTTTTCATTACCTTCCTGAGAGGGATCCTGCAGTTGGTGGCCGGAGATCTCTACTGCCTGCAAGACAACAAGGCAGACAGATACATGGAGGCCTACATGGCCACGGACGCCTCATATGAAAAGGCAACGAAAATGATCAGAGAAAAAGGTAAGCACCCCGGTTACTCTGATTTCAGGCCGGAGACTATGAGGAAGACGAACCAGAGGACCATCACAGTCCTCACATACAACCCCTACGAACCAATGGAACTGGTAACAGCGTACCTAGGGAGGTATGTAACTGTGGTGGGCAAACTAACGGAAATCAGGGACAGTTGCGGCGTCTGGTACGGCAAACGCCAGTACCGAGTCCTCCTGAAAGAGGACCCAGAGGGCGTCGACGGTTTCCAGCACCCCCCGGCCCGCTTCAACATCGGAGCCGACAGGGGGTACCTTTACTACCCCAGGATGCCACAAGGAGAACACGTGTGACATCGTCAGATGTCACAACTGTAACAAAGAGGGGCACCTGGCAAAAACCTGCCGGGCAGCCAAAAAGTGCAACGGATGCGGCGCCGAGGGACACCTCCTTCACCAATGCAAGGTAAGCAAACCTTCGTTTGCGCAGGTGGTGGAAGCCGGCCGGCAGAAACCGGTCTCAAGACAAAGGGAGAGAGGTGAGAACAAAGAACCCGCACCTCCCCCGCAGAGAACCGAAACTGCCGAGGCCACACCCCCAGCCGCACCAGTGCCACAAGATGGCTGCCAGGACGACAGACAAAATGGCTGACCAGAGAAAGGGCCCTAATAACTCCCAGCAAGAAGGGAAAGAGAAAGCGGGAGAAAAGATGCAGGGCGGATCCACCTTCGGAAGGACAAAAGAAAAGAGTGGTAAGGGAGAACCGTTTCCAAGTCCTAGAGGAAACGGAACTTTCTTCCACCGAGGCCCAGGAACAACCGGAGGAGGCAGCCCAGGAAATGGAAACCCTCCCCCCCGAGGCCCAAAGACGACAGGAAGTGACAGCCCAGGAAACAGAACCCCCCTCCCCCAAGGCCCAGGGACAACAGGAAGAGGCAGCCCAGGAAGTCGGAACCCCCTCCCCCAAGGACCAGGAGCAACTGGAGGTCCCCGAAACTCCTGGAGAAAGGGAAGAAAAAAGCCTTCCTGAAGCGATAGTGGAGAGTATCCTCAAGGAAGACGAGGATTACTTTGAAGCCGCCCTGGAGCCGGGACTGATGGTAGGGCTGGACCTGTCCAGCATGTTTACCTTTCAGTCCCCAGCGAGACCTGGAGGGAGCCCAGCATATTCCCCCCAGGACCCGAACGAGAGGAGTTACAGGCTAAACAGTGCCCAGATGTAGACTCCCAAGTTTCCACTGTAACCACAAAGAGAGGAGGTTCAACTTTCACTTGTTTAATCATGATTGTGAAACTTACCTTTCTAACAACTAACGTGAGAGGGCTAATAGACCCGTTGAAAAGACGGGGAGTCTTTCATGATCTGGCCTCAAAGTCTTTCTCAGTTTGTTTCTTACAGGAGGTCCACCTGAAGGATGAAAGCGACAAGCTGACATTCACCAGGGAATGGACGAAGGGAGAATCATGCTGGAGCGTAGGAGGGGTCCACTCTTCCGGAGTGGGAATCCTCCTCGGAAACCCAGAGATGACGCTGGTTTCCTCCTTCTCGGAGGTGCAGGGCCGGATCCTGGTCGCAGACATCGACTGGAGGGGGCAGAAGTTGAGAGCGATTAACGTCTATACTCCAACAGAACCCTCTATCCTGAAGGAAGTGTTTGCTGACCTGGCCAGCTGCTGCACCACCAACAGACAGGTGGTGCTTGGCGGGGACTTCAACGTCGACCGGGAGAAGGGGAGCGACGCTAGCTCGGCAGAGCTGGAGTCGCTACTCAAGCAGTTCTCCCTGGTAGACGGTTTCAGACGGTGCCGCCCTAACGACGCCGGAACGACATGGAAAAACTCCCGGGGAGTGTGACGGTGGTGGCTAACACCAACCTGCCGGCATTCGGTTGTGGGTACTGGAAGCTGAACCAGGAGATACTGGAGGAAGACGACTTCAAGGCACTGTTCTGTAAAGACTACGCAAGCTGGGTCGATCTGAGAGACGGCTACAGCTCCATGGTGGAATGGTGGGAGTCGGTGAAAGACAGGACCTGAACCCTGGCGCAGACGTATTGCAGACGGAAGGTGGCCAGGGAGAGGAAGGAAGCTGCACGACTCCAGAGACAACTAGAGGAGGAGTACAGCTCGGCTAACGGGGGAGGAGCCTTCAATTCAGCCCGGGCACGGGACCTGAAGGAGAGGCTCCGCAAACTCAATCAGGTCCGAGGAGCCCAGAAAAAGAGGGTGATCCACGGCCTGAGACAGGGAGATGGAGAGGAAGTGCTGGACGAGAGCGACAAGGTAGAAGCGGCCACCGCTTTCTACACGGAGCTCTTTTCAGAAAAGCAGACGGAGGTGAGGGCAGGCGATGCTTTTCTGGAGGAGCTGAAGGCTCGAGTACCGGAGGAGGTGAGGGAGGACTTGGAGGGTCCGATCGCGGCCGAGGAGCTGAAGGCGGCGCTCTTGTCCATGGGGAATGGCAAGGTGCCAGGGCCGGACGGACTCCCCAAGGAATTCTACACCTGCTTCTGGGACACCCTGGCGGCAGATCTGGTGGAAGTGGCGCAGGAGATCTTCCGCCGGGGGAAACTCGGAGACACCATGAGGGAGGGCATCATCTCCCTGCTCTTCAAGAGCCCTTAGCAGAGACGGTGAGACGGGACCCTGGAGATACCGGGAGGCACGGGGGAGACCCTGAAGATCTCCCAGTACGCCGACGACACAACGCTGTTCCTGAGGTCGGACAGGGGGTTGAGGAGGCCCCTGCAGGTCATGGAGCAATACTCCAGAGCCTCGGGGTCGAAACTCAACCGCCGAAAGAGCAAACTGAAGTTCTTCGGGCCCTGGAAGCACAGGACGATGGCGCCGGAGGGTCTCGAGCTCTGCACGGAGCCACTCAAAATACTGGGGGTTTCCTTCCAGAGCCAGGACAACGAGACCAACAACTGGACCAAGAGGATCGCCAAGGTGAACGTGAAGCTGGGTCTGTGGAAAACGCGGTCGCTGTCCTACACAGGGAAAGTGATGGTGTTGAAAGCAGACATCCTTCTGGCTTTGGTTTACCTGGCGGTGGTGTACCCGCTGCCGGCCAGACTCAGACGAGCACTGCAAGGGATGATCTTTGGCTTCGTCTGGGGCGGCAAGTACGAGTACATCACGAGAAACCGGATGTGTCAGCCAGTCGAGGAAGGGGGTCGAGATGTCCCACATTTCCCCCTGAAACTCGACTGCATCGTCTACTGCAAGCTCTGTTGGGCGCTGCGGGAGCCCATCGGCCACAAGTACTAGTACTTTGTCAGGCTGTGGCTCTCCATCCCAATGAGGCACTTGGTCCAGTGGTCAAACACTGGGCCCAAGGCAGAGATGCGACTGGAGTTCTACATCCACGCTGTCAAGTGGAGCAGGAGGTACGAGGCCACGAGACAGCCAGAGCTCTGCACCAACCACAGAGCCCTGTACAAAGAGGTGAGGGGGCATTTGGTCGCTGACGAAAGGCTGCAGGTTCCCAGTCAAGTCTGGGAAAGGACACAGACCAAAGAACTTGACAACCAACTTAAGGACCTCAACTGGATGGCTGTACACAAGAGACTGGCTACCAGAAAGGTCCTCTACAGACACTCGATCTCCAGGAATCCGCATTGCCCCCGGGACACGTGTTTTGTCGAGGAGACTCAGGAACACGTGTTCTGGAGCTGCTCCTTCGCCAAGGCGGTGTGGGGCAGAATGGACAACATTATGCAACTCCTGGGAACGGGTGCGGTGCTCAGTTACCAGTACATTCTGCTGGGGGCTGGCACCCACCGGACTGGACAAGGGGACACAGGACCTGCGGGGGCTGCTGCTGTCCCTCACAAAACAAGGACTGTGGAAGGCGAGGAACACTCTCATCCGGCACAACATAAAGTGGGGGGCGAGGGAGATGCAGGAGAGGATCCTGGTGGACCTCAGGAGGAGGACGAAGCGCCACGTCGCCAAATGGGGTTTCCCCACGGCGAGGGAGCGCTGGAAAGGACTTTGGGCCCTATACAGGGATTAAAGGACAATAGCAAGTGGTAGGTTTGGAGGGACTCTCTTAATTGCACAAATCCGCCCCCACTTGCAAAGATTGATAACGGACAATCAATCTCCGTTCCGCCGTTGTTTTTGTATTACATGGAGTGTCAATATGTGTGAGATGTTCCTTTTGAGATGTTTTTTTGTGGAATAAAGTCTATTTTGTAGAACAAAAAAAATCTTATGACAAGGTTTACAAGTTATCTGTTGAACTACATTCTCATAGGTGTGGTCACATTCCAGGTCATTTGTTTACGTTTTTTGTTTCTGGAGCAACTGTTAGATGAAATGTGCTAATATGTAACCTAACTCCAGTGTGAATAACTAGAAGAGGGGAGCTGCTCCATTCCAGACCGAGAGAGCTTTGAGATTGGCTGGGCCAGATCTCTCATTTGCATATCAAAGTTCAAATTATACATTATATACAATATTGTATTCAAATGTCTAATCATCATAAAAAACACAACTAGTAAACTTCAGTTACAAATTCTAGTAACATGGAAATATATATAGTAATGACAAACACAAACTAATTACATGAACACGCTAATATTTAACTCAAAACCACATTTCGATTCAAATATAAATTTTAAAATGTACAACTTCTTTATTTCCACGAAAATATTATTAATGTAGCACAAACGCTACTTTCTAATAAAGACAGAAAGAAACTGTTTGTTTTGTGTCTACTGGTGATCCTCCTCTCGATACTAATGAAATGTTTAATATGATCCCTCGAGAAAAAAAAGGAGTCAATTTCCGCCTGGAATGATTGATGCCCCATCAAACATTTTGTAATATCCCTGGAAGTTTATACAGTAGAATCCTGGTTCGTGGCTTAAATTCAAGGTAAATGAGACTAAGGAAACGAGTTGGAAACTTGATGTCGAAGTGGGATTTAAATCACCCATTTCACATTTTACTTCATTGGGCAGTGTGTGCCAGAGAGCAATACCACAGCATCCATTTGATAGCTCAGCTCAGTTGGTAGAGCGGAGGACTGTAGTGGAATCAGTAGGGAATTCTTAGGTCGCTGGTTTGATTCCAGCTCGAAGGAAGGTGCTTTTTGTGTACTTTAATCAAAGAGTTAAAAAAGCGAATCTGTTTTATTCAGACATTGATCAAAAGCTCAATAAACGACGAAGCAAAGGCTCCTGTTCCGAATTCAGCCCACGTCTGATTGTCTTGTTTTGGCCAAGATCTGATCTTTGAATTAAGGGACTACACTGTCTGCTTTGTAATTCAAAAATACATACAAATGTCAAGTTTTTTGTAGATATAAAGGTGTTCTCTGTTTTCAAAGGATAGTTACTTAATTGGCATAATGATTTGGTATTGATTTTGTATCGTTGTATTATAAAGTTTGTGCTTTCTGTGTTTTTATCGTATTGTGAACTTATTTTTTAAACAAATGCTTACAAAGGCAAACACGGCACACATCTGTTTATACCAGCGGTGAATTGTACATTTTTATTAAGTACAAGCTACTGTGCACTTCTGGGAGTATAACAGGTTCGATATAAAGTGGCAAAAATATAAAAGGGGAAAATACCCTAGACTGCATGTAAAGCCCTCGTTGTGACTGTTTTAGATAAAATGGCGTACTATGCACGAAATGTTGCAGAAACACAATCTGATATTTTGATAATTATTATTTTAATAATTTGATCAAATTGAGGCTCAGGATCCAAATCTTCAGTTCTGATTTTTTAAAGTGATATCTTTCCTTCCTGTCGTGGAAGTCACGATGTGAGCAATTGTTTTTTTTTACGTTGCGATCCAAAGAGCCTCAGACGCCCAGTCTAACAGTAACCAAACCAGAATGGATTCTACTGGGAGCCGGGCTGAGCTCATTCTCACTCCCTGTGCTGAAAACAGAATCAGCTCTTCGCCGAGCACTGTCTACAGCTGCTGGATGGTGCTCTGCGACCTACTGCTCCAGCAATTCCTTTGACTAAAGAGAGACCACTCGGGCGCTTTTAACCTTTTCGCAGCTACAGGCGGGACTGAAGCTGGAGATATGAAGGCACCCGCTGGTACATCTTCTCTAACTTTCACAATCACGACAGACTTCGCTTTAAAAAAAAAGTAGATATAGCCCTGAAAAAAGCATTAGCTTTATCAGTTTTTACATGAATCGATTTTGAATCAAATTTTGATATTTGACATTTGATATAATTTTTATTGCATTTTACATAATAATAATAATAATTATTGCTTACACTTATACAACAGTTTTCTGGACACTCCACTCAATGCGCTTTACAGGTAAGGGGAACTCCCCTCTACCACCACCAATGTGCAGCATCCACCTGGCAGACCAGAGAAAGTCAGGACCTCGGTTTTACATCTCAGCCGAAGGACAGCGCCTGTTTACAGTTTAGTATCCCCGTCATTATACTGGGGCATTAGGACCCACACAGACCGCAGGGTGAGTGCCCAGCGACAGAAACCAGATGGTACCGTGTGTCGGGCTCAGCTGCGAGCAGGACAATGATGTCACAGGGACAAAGTAGAGAAAATCAAAACGGTTCTATAAAAGACCTGTGTCAGCTGTCGATTCGTACTCTGGACTCTAAATCCACCGATCAGATTTCAAATCTCTTTAATACCTGAGCTGTGGCTTCTTCCGAGTACTTATTCGTATACTTATTATGTGTAAGTGTATAGATGAAACCTTTCATATATTGTTCAGTTTAAATCAAAATGCTTTACTAATATAAGAGAGAAGTATAGTATGAAGGATGTGACAAATTTATGATTTCTTGGAACAAAACGGTTTTTATTTGCATTCGAAATGAAGCGGAATTTTAGCGAGACACACAAAACCTGTCTTTTTTAGAGTGATTTTTAAACAGACAAAAATGTAGAAAACGTGTTTTTTTAGCACTACAATAGCAGCATCAGTGGCGTAATGAATAACGCGTCAGAAGATTATAGGTTTGACTGCTATCTGGCTCATTGCGTTTATACCACTTACATTCTTTTATATAAATGAACTGCACCTGAAAGCTATAGAAAACACTTTGGGTAAGTTGTCGAAATTCGTATGAGGCTGCAGACAACTTAACACTGTACTGTCTGGAGATCAGCTCCTGCTCTGAACTCAATTGCAATGAAAAACCATGCGTAACAAAGCTGGAGAACAGCTGAACTTGTGCTCGGTTCGGTGATGAGGGTTCAGAACTGGCGTTGTTGTAATTAGCACGAACTGCACAGGCTATGAATCAGACCATTTCAATTAATCTGATCAGTGTAGGACACGTTAATGTAGAATTATTAATAGGTTTGTTAGTTAGTTCAGGTTTACCCACCTGAACTAATGTAGAATTATTACTTGGTCTGTCTCTTGTTTGTATATAAATGAATGTCTCTGACAACTTAATGTTAGTTTTACGATGTAGGTCAGGCGTTGACATATGCACGAGTATACGAAATGTCTCACTCCTGATTCAACTCATGTTCTATAGGAGATTGGCGATTCCTCCTGTTTCTCGTACAACCATATCAGAACAGAAGCCCGTGTCACCCAGCTGTGATTCAAGATCGACTCGCATCTTTATCCCTTTTTTGTTCGTGATCATTATTTTCTTTAGTTATGATCAATATTGAACTTTTTCGAAATGAAATGACAATAATCAAACATGCAGGCAGATTTTTTAAAAGTATTCGGAATTGACAGGGTGCCCCTTTGGAACAGTCGTCAGAAAATGTGAGAAAATGAAAGTTATGTAAGCTCTCACACAAAGCATTGAAGATTGGAATCTGAGTGTAAAAAAGCTACCCGTCTCCCAATGATAGGCAGGGATACACACCATGACTCGAATAGACTCAGCGAACTTTAACACCTATGATATTACGAGTGCTTTGCACGTGTCGAACTTCAAGAAGGAACTACTACAACAGTTGTGGACATAATTCAATACCACCGGCAAAGTCCAATGCCGGCAACGTCTGAGAAAATAATGTTCACTCATGGAATTTGGTCTTTGAATGGCTGGCGGGAAAATTCATTTATATTCCTGTTGCACCCTCAGCTGAAACATGTTAAAATAACAACGCAGATTTGTTGGAGAACCTGACAAGAATTATTGGGTTAGCACCGTATGTATTCTGGTATATTTACTTTAACTTTAATATAAATGTAAACATGCATGCTGTATAATCTATTGTAATTTTAAAATATGTTAGCTGAGGATGCGAGGGGGGCTATTATACCTTGTGAAACACGCAAGGAACTGTAAAAAAGGCTGGTATTTGAATAAAATTGGCAATCACAAGATAACCACAATTTATGTGGTATTATCATCAATATCCTTCAAAATCTATGTTCAAATGAAGGATTTGAAGAAACTATGAAAAAAGCAACAGTAGTAGCAGAGGATTTTGATTTTTGCTCTTCAAGTCAGTACAGTAGATCACCATAGAGTTGCACCCCTACAAACAGCACAAAGGATGAAACCCACCTCCTTCGTTATTGCTATGTTTGTGCCGGTGAAAGTAGCGTTTGTGCTATTGAAAGCATCTTGGAAGATGAAGGTGCAGTCACTTCCACATGTCATGATATCATTAGATCCGACGACAAGAGCTGAAGTCCCTGGCATTTTCCAAGCCAGTAATGTGAGGAAGATGGACATGGAAGAAGGTAGCGTGGCCGAGCGGTCTAAGGTGCTGGATTTAGGCTCCAGTCTCTCTGGGGGCGTGGGTTCGAGTCCCACCGCTGCCAACTGTTAATGTTTTAAGACCTGCAATACGATCAGTAAAAGCGCTTTTTGTTAGGCTGCGGGAGGTGTTTAGAGATAGACTTTCTTAAAGACAGGCTTAACATCAAGGCAGAAAAAATATTTTGTTTTCTCAACAGAAATTCTCTTTGGCACGTTCAGCTTTATGTAGGGAACAACATCTGCCGAGATCACTTTTGAGGCAGTGCACATGATAGTGTACCGGCAAGTACATTTACTGTAATATTGGCTGTGGTGGTGAGCTGCTTTTGTCTGTGAAACTTTTAATTCTTCACGCCGAATCGTTGGCAGGGGTAAAGCTTATTAAATCTTTGAACATAGCGCTCCATCAGAAATACTTTGTTCGTGATCAAAAGAGATCAGAGGATTAACTTCATGATTTCACATAGCATACCTTACAGGAAAGATTTAAAAGGGGAATTGATTGTGCTTCTTGATGTTGTTCGTGTGGTTTCCTTGGATACAAAGGTGAATGTTCTTTGACGTTCTGCTAGAGTATCCACTGGGTGGGCTTTATCAATTAGCTCGGATAGGTCATCAGTGCTCCGTCTCCGGAAAATAATCAGCACTGTCATTTTTTCCTGTGCTGTCTTTTAAAACATATAAGATCACGAGTTTACAGATTTCTCCAAATAACAACTATACATTTTAACCCAGCGGTTAGCATTCCTTCAATCCAATAGTTTTACTCCGGGTAAAAAGCAGCGAAATATATAGAGAGATGATATTCAAAGATTTCAACGTTCTTGTTGGATTTCCTGTATGGAGATATCGCTCAGAATTCCTAATATGATTTTGAGTTCAGTTTTGCTTTACTACTTTCAGAGTCTTTTATTGACCTTGCTGAAGCAGAGAAGTGAGATAATCACAAATGCAACCTACCTGTGCTGCTGTTTTTGGTTAATAATGATTATTGTGAGGGAAAAAAAAACAGCTCCTTGCATTAAGAGCAAGAGCAACCAACACGCTCGCTTGTTGAGTTGGGTTTTTTTCTGTGGTGCTCTTCCTCAGATGTAAAGTTATTTGGTGAGCAAGGACCTCTGAGAACGAGCCTGAATCCGTCAAGAACTCAGAAATTCTAATATCGCACTACTGTCTTGTGTACAGAGATCTGCTTCTTCCTTTTTGAGTGTTTTGGTGTTTAAGAGCACGCTTCCTACATCGAATGTTAGTTTCAGGAGATGTGCTACCGGATAACAGATTATCTTAAAAAGGTTTGGGGGTGCACTGGCTGGGATTAAAACCCGGCTCAATTATTTGGAAGTCATCTGTACTACCAACACACTTCTAAGAAGCACCCGCACATTTTCGCAAACCTCTCTCTCACCTACAGTACAAAGTTATGAAGACACAGACAACCAATGAAAACTAATTTGATTCACTCAAGGCTTCACTCTTCTGTTGTGATGTTGTTTTAATTAGTGTTAGTTGTGATGAGGTGTTGTTTCTGTCTCTTAAAGTTTAAGAGTCTGCTCCTTTTTTCCTGGTATAGAAATAACATGTTCCAACTTTGTTTACAAACACCACTGTAAATTATTTGTCCATCTCTAAAGCCTGTGTTTGTTGAGAAGGCAATTCAAAAGCACATATTAAATAAGAACACGATCCTTCTTGTTACCATTCCCGTGGTTGGAGTGTTGTTTTGCCCTTTAACGTTCTTCTACAATATTTACAGACAGGGCTTGATCACTGGAGTTGTGTGCATCGGTCCATGAACATCAACTGTACTGCTGTTTTTCTATGCGTAATTTAATCGCAAGCACTTAAAAGATGAAAAAAGGTTTCAAAGAAAACATAATTGAAAGACAGTTGTAGCGGCAATGCTGGTTAATAAGACAGAATTAAGCGTTGGTATGCTCCTAAAGGAGGCCCCATCTCACCCTCCATCTCTGTGGGGCAGCCACAGAGAAAGAATTCAGGCAAGCTGATTTAAGATGTTTTTCTTTTGATAAGAAGCAAGCTCCCAGACGGGGATGCAAGTAGCTAAGCCTGGCCATCATGATCAATGGTCATCCACTGGCGCCTATCTGTCTAGGGAGTGCCGAATGGACATCTGGACTGCATTCCTAAGTGTCAAGAGTAAGTGACTTATATCTCACCTTGACCAACCAATCAGGGACTGGTAATACCACGTGGGTCTCCAATGCCCGCCAAACTCTCAACCAATCAGCACACATCTGGGTCTTGATCAAAAAGGGAGCGCAAGCTCAGTTCTGGGCTCTCCTTGGCCATTTTCGCGCATCCTCAGAGACAATCACGTGACAACTGCTGTTGTCTGCAAAAGGACTTGGACTTTGTTCTAAGCGCGAGGCCGAGGATCCCGTACGTACTCAGAATTCTACCAACGTGAATGCTCCGCTTGATCAACGGCAGCCTACAGTTGGACCCTCGTCGACAACCTGAATAGCTTATTCAGAAGCAGCGCTGGACCGGGAACGAACCAGTTTCTTCCCAGGCAAAAGAGTGACTTGTGAGGACTCGCGGTCACACTCTGTGCATAGAGACTTTCTACTAGCCAGCCGGACTGCTGGTAGACCCCTCGGAGCAACGACTGCCCTGCACGCCGCAGTCAGATTCCTCCACCCGTCCTACTCCGAGCTGCACCTCGACTGGTTGGCCGGTAGCCAGAGGACGCCGACACAACGCCCATTGGACAACCGCTGCAACAGAGGCTGCAACAGAGCCTGTCAGCTGGTTTGGTGTTTGTGCCGGGAAATTCCAAATCCAAACACAGTGGATAAGTAAACCCCATGTTCTACATTGCGTCTCGAGAATTTAATTGTACCTCAACACAAGTTGTTGTCAATTTAATTCATGAGTAATGTATTTACTTCCGAGTTTAGAGTAACAGTGGGTAATAACACTGATTAGCGATTTGGTAACCGAACGATATATATTGACATATATTCTCTGTTGTGTATCTCTTTGTGTTTGCATCTCTTCGAGATTATATACCTTGTATATTGATAACCCTCACAGTAAGGTCTGCCGCTCGTATCCAGGCAGACTAATATATGTTTGGTGCACAGTTTATATTAATAAATGTATCTCGTGTATTGAACCCGTGTGTGTGCGTTGTTAGTTGTTCTGACGATTGATTTTCTAAATGCCCCAACGAACAACCTTGTGATTACTGCTACAATTGATAATTGTCTCAGTAAACCCATCAAACCACTACATTTACTGGCGTCCCTGGGTGGGCGGTTTAGAATGAAATGAGAATCAATCGCACAGAATAACTGATATTGCTGTGAGTTCAAGTTCAGCACAGCACCGCGGCTTCTATACGTGAATACCGGGTGTGCTGATACAGTGCCTTGCGAAAGTATTCGGCCCCCTTGAACTTTTCAACCTTTTGCCACATTTCAGGCTTCAAACATAAAGATATAAATTTTTTATTTTATGTGAAGAATCACCAACAAGTGGGACACAATTGTGAAGTGGAACGAAATCTATTGGATTTTTGAAACTTTTTTAACTAATAAAAAAATGAAAAGTGGGGCGTGCAAAATTATTCGGCCCCTTTACTTTCAGTGCAGCAAACTCACTCCAGAAGTTCAGCGAGGATCTCTGAATGATCCAATGTTGTCCTAAATGACTGATGGTGATAAATAGAATCCACCTGTGTGTAATCAAGTCTCTGTATAAATGCACCTGCTCTGTGATAGTCTCAAGGTTCTGTTGAAAGCGCAGAGAGCATCATGAAGACCAAGGAACACACCAGGCAGGTCCGTAATACTGTTGTGGAGAAGTTTAAAGCCGGAGTTGGATACAAAAAGATTTCCCAAGCTTCAAACATCCCAAGGAGCACTGTGCAAGCAATCATCTTGAAATGGAAGGAGTATCAGACCACTGCAAATCTACCAAGACCTGGCCGTCCCTCTAAACTTTCAGCTCAGACAAGGAGAAGACTGATCAGAGATGCAGCCAAGAGGCCCATGATCACTCTGGATGAACTGCAGAGAACTACAGCTGAGGTGGGATAGTCTGTCCATAGGACAACAATCAGTCTTACACTGCACAAATCTGGCCTTTATGGAAGAGTGGCAAGAAGAAAGCCATTTCTCAAAGATATCCATAAAAAGTCTCGTCTAAAGTTTGCCACAAGCCACCTGGGAGACACCCCAAACATGTGGAAGAAGGTGCTCTGGTCAGATGAAACCAAAATCGAACTTTTTGGCCACAATGCAAAACGATATGTTTGGCGTAAAAGCAACACAGCTCATCACCCTCAACACACCATCCCCACTGTCAAACATGGTGGTGGCAGCATCATGGTTTGGGCCTGCTTTTCTTCAGCAGGGACAGGGAAGATGGTTAAAATTGAGGGGAAGATGGATGCAGCCAAATACAGGACCATTCTGGATGAAAACCTGTTGGAGTCTGCAAAAGACCTGAAACTGGGACGGAGATTTATCTTCCAACAAGACAATGATCCCAAACATACAGCAAAATCTACAAAGGAATGGTTCACAAATAAACGTATCCAGGTGTTTGAATGGCCAAGTCAAAGTCCAGACCTGAATCCAATCGAGAATCTGTGGAAAGAGCTGAAAACTGCTGTTCACAAACGCTCTCCATCCAACCTCACTGAGCTCGAGCTGTTTTGCAAGGAAGAATGGGCAAGAATTTTAGTCTCTCGATGTGCAAAACTGATAGAGACATACCCCAAGCGACTTGCAGCTGTAATTGCAGCAAAAGGTGGCTCTACAAAGTATTAACGCAAGGGGGCCGAATAATTTTGCACGCCCCACTTTTCATTTTTTTATTAGTTAAAAAAGTTTCAAAAATCCAATAGATTTCGTTCCACTTCACAATTGTGTCCCACTTGTTGGTGATTCTTCACATAAAATAAAAAATTTATATCTTTATGTTTGAAGCCTGAAATGTGGCAAAAGGTTGAGAAGTTCAAGGGGGCCGAATACTTTCGCAAGGCACTGTAACTGCGTAAAGAAATCCCCCTGTTTTCTAGCGTTTAGTGTAACGTGTGCTGATTGGAAATCCATCTGCTCGGGTGTTTAGATTCCATACTGTATTTTGGTAAAAGGAAAAAAAGTAATACTCTTAAAGTTTCTCTGACGTAATGACAATGGCTGCTAAAATGTCTGAAGTGGAGTCGCTTATAAGTACTATTTCTAGCGACGACAATCCTGGTTACTGGAGCGGTATCGAAAAGTTGAACTTTGATGATATTGAGAAGCTGCAAATAGATTTAGTAGCTAAGGTAGCGAACCAGCTTAACACAGGAGGGTCCGTGAACGCAGTTCAGGTCCTATCGAGTTTCGCCTTAAATCTAGCTAAACAGCTGGAACTGTCTTTGTCCGAGCTGACAAAGTTTCAAAAACTTCAGGGAAAGCTAGAAAGATATAAGGCGGAGCGAGTTGAGTTGTTGGATATAATCAGAGAAAAGAGAGTGAAAAATGAGGAAAGTGAAGACAGACTCAGGGAAGTTTTAGGTAAATTAGATGACCTGTCTGCTAGAGAAACTGCGGCTGAGGTAGCTAGGAGAGACCTGGAGGCGAGCTTGAAAGAAAAAGAAAAAGAAATTGAGAGTTTAAATGAGCTCAGCCAGAAAAGGCAAAAGGAGTTAGATGCTGCCGTATTGGAAGCAAAACAGGCTAGATTCCACTTGCATGCCAGCCCACCTAGCAGGCCGGAGCGCTCACCCAGCGCGCTGGGAGGAGGTTTCTCCCGGCCAGGGTCTGTGGTCGGATCGGCATGGGGGAGATCGCCGAGTCCTGCGCGAGACGCAAGGGCGATGCAATTCAGGCATAGACCCCCTGCTCCTGATCACGGCCGTCCCCCTGCCCGCGGAGAAACCGCAAAAATTAACCTCCACTCCCTGAGGCAGTTAGCCAAAGATGTAGAAAGGTTTGACCCGTCAGCGTCAGGGAATAATGTGGAGACCTACGTCGATGAGCTGAGATATACTTTGCAGTTTATGCCCGGAGCGTCCGAACAGGAAAAGGCTATGTTAGTAAGGAAAACTACTAGCCGAGCGGTCCACGAGTGGATGTCTAGACAAGGACCGGAGGTCTGTAATAGCTTTGAGGAGCTGTGTCAGGCAATGATCGGAGAATTTTCGGCTTTTATCGATCCCATAGCTGCCGTGGCCGCTGCGCACCATATTAAGCACGAAAAAGCTAATGCCCCTCGCGACTATTATGAGAGGCTTAGGCGCACTTATTTTGCAGGGCGGAATGAAGAGGGTTGCGAAGAGAACGTGAATTTCAAAGGTTTATTCATTGCTAATCTGCATCCCTCAATCAGGAAAATGATTGTGATGCACACTGATGCAAAAGCGATGAAAATGGCTGACATTAGAAGGTTGGCTCAAAAAGCCTGGGGAGCTGATGTCTCTGCATCCTCAGAGCGAAAACCTGCTAAAACGGCCGTGTTCGCCACTAAAGCCAGCAGGGTTGACGACTCGCCTCAGCTCGAGGGAGCTGAGGTTCCTGAACCCGCTAAGCCCCGGCGCAAAATAGGCAGGCAGGACCGCACTAAGCGTCAGAGCCGCTGTGAGCGCTACGGGGAAGGCAAGGGCACAGGCAGAGCCTATTATAAGGCTGGACGAAGGGAGTCGACTGCAACCCGCCTGGCCAGGCTTGAACAAGCCCTGCTTGAGAGATCAGGACAGGGTAAACCTTCCGCACCGAATGCCTGAAGCGTGAATGAGCTTAGGGGGACCACGCCCCCTCCCACTGGAGGAGGCGGGGATCCATCCCAAACCCCTCCCTCAGTCTATCTGATTGGGTGGGAGGGTTCCTGCCTGGAAGAAGGCTGTGACTCTGAGTTGGGCGCTGACCCCGCCCCTGAAGTCAAAGAAAAGGCAGGCTTCCAACAATTCTTAGGGAATCTCAGCCAGAAAGGCAAAGCAAGGCGTATTTATATCAAGGTTTCTCTTGAAAACGTCTTAGATAGAGAAGCACTGATTGACACTGGGGCTGAAATTAGTTTGATGTCAGCTGATCTACTCAGCGAGCTCAAACGAGTAGCGAAAGGAAAAGGCATCAGACTTAAGGTAGAACCGTGTAAGATAGATATTTCCAGCTATACCCAGGATCATGCCAGGAGTGTGGGTGGCACTTAGGTTTGGGCCAATGAACGTGGTGCATCCTGTTTACATCTCTAGGTTTAAAACAGAGCCACTACTCATTGGCCAAGACCTGCTTGACAGGCTGGAGCCTCTGGTGGACTGCCAGCGTGGAAAATTGTGGGCTCAGGTAAAAAACCCTAAGCCTGTCGTAAAGCAAAAAGGGGGGTTCAGTGGTTATGCTGTGATCACACAGTGCCCACTGAACACTATAGCTGAGTTGGAGGATCCTCCTGGTTCCTCTGGACGAGAAATAAATGTCTCTTCTTGCTTTCCAAAACTACAGGGAAGTTCTGCCCAGGCCAGCACTCCCACGGTCTCCCATCTACAGGAGCAGTGCTCCGAGCAGCTGCTTGACCCGCCAGGTAAAGCACACCCCTTTTTCATCCCTGAAGAAGAGTGGATCTCCCTGTCCGGTAATGAATGGGAGTCCTTTCTGTGCGCCCTGGTACCTCAGGGGGACCAGGACTACCACCCCATGGTGGTGGGAGGGGTCCAGGTGGCAGAAGTGCAGGTTGATGATGTAATTCTCAGCCTCAGCTCTGAGAAGTCCATAATCAGTGAAGGTCTATAATCGATGACCTGTCGCGAAGCCGTCAGGTGACCCTGGTGACGCAATCACAGGTTCTGTGGTGGGCACCCCCACCTCATAGGTCCATTTGGAGCAAAGGAAGCTGTGCAGCTTCCATCTCCATCGGAAAAAGGAAGTTTGCTCACTACTTCCAGGTAGCACCTCAGCTGACCCACTCGGTCTGTATTGGTGCAGACCTGTTGGTTCGACTGGGCGCCCAGCTGGACACAGTAAACAGTGTGCTGTGGACACGGGTGAACCCAGATGCCCACTCTCTAAGCGGCGACCCCGAGAACATTCGGTCAGGTCAGGCGATTCCTCAGGCCTGCCAGGTAGTAAACGAATCGGACCTGATCGTTCCTGCGTCAACAGCAGGGTTTCCGGTACGCCTTGTCCTAAAGAGGGGACAGAGAATGGATGCTGAGATGGTTTTCTTCCAACCATCAGCTCAGTTTATCAGACTGAACCTAGCAGTCTGTGGTACCCCCAGACTGGAACGGAATGGCCGAGCCACCTGCCTGTTGGTGCAGAACATAGCAAAACAAGATGTCAAAATCCCTGCTCGCACTGACATGGGACTGGTAATTGACAATGGTTTCTATGATTTCGAACTGGCCATCCCAGTACTGGGGCAGCTCCCTGGTCCCTTGGCCAGGGAGGGGGGAACCGAGCAGGTGTACTACACCTACCCCCGGCGGATGATTGCAATTAGGCCAATAGAGGGATTCTGCAACCAGGAGGTGTGCAGAGTGGACCTTAGCGATAAGGATGAGATGGTTGTGTATACAGTACACGCAAGTGTTCCGACGGACCACTCAGCCGAGAGTGCGACCCGGGATACCGCCATGCCGTCAAAAGCGCGGTTCCTAGAGCAGGTACAGGAACAGGTTAGTAAGGCAGATGCCCTGGAAACGGAAAGCCAGCGTCAGCAGCTGCGTCAGATCTTCCAGGATTTCCAGGAAGTGTTTGCACGGGATGCCTATGACTGCGGGGTGACGGATTTGCACACAGTGCGCATTCCTACGGCCCCTGGCGCCCGCCCAACCTATGTCAGGCAGTATCGCATTCCCCTCACGGCATACGAGTCCATAAAGCAGACGTTGGATGCTCTACTAGAGCGTCAGATCATAAGGGAGTGTAACTCCACTTATAACTCCCCACTGTGGCCAGTGCTGAAACCCAATGGTAAGTGGCGTCTGACCATTGACTACCGGCAGCTGAATAAACAGGTTCCTTTGTCACGATGGCCAATGATCTACCTAGATCAGGAGTTAGCCAAGGTGACAACAGCGAAATATTTCACCACAGTGGATGTGGCCAATGGGTTCTGGACCCTTAAGGTAGAACCGACAGACCAGTACAAACTGGCCTTTTCCTTTGGAAACAGGCAATTCACCTGGAATCGATGCCCCTTTGGGTATTCCAACTCCCCAGCGGAGTTCAACATATTTCTGCACAAAGCCATGAGTGATGCAGCCGCCAGGGGCAACCTGGTCTATGTGGACGATATTCTGATGCGGAGTCAGACCTGGGAAGAACACATGGCCGAGATCAGGCATGTGTTGACCCAGCTCTCCCGTGCAGGGGCCAAACTGTCTCTGGCTAAGGGACAGTGGTGTAGGACCCAAGTGGAGTACGTGGGACTATTGGTTGGAGCCCAAGGCATACAGCCACAGTCCAGCAGAGTCCAAGCTATCCAGAATATGAAGTCGTCCACTAACCTGTCTGAACTGCGCAGCTTTCTGGGAGTATGTAATTATTCCCGGCAGTTCATTGAGGATTACGCTGAAATAGCAAGGCCCCTCCACAAGCTGTTGCAGAAAGACGTGCCCTTTGAGTGGGGACCTTCCTCAGAACAGGCTGTGATGGAGCTGAAGCGCAGACTCGGTAGTGCGCCGTGCTTGGCCTACCCTGACAAAAATAAGGTCTTCTACCTTGAAGCAGGGTTCTCAGAGCACTGCCTTGGGGCTGCTCTGACTCAGGAATATGACCAAGAACGAAGGGTGGTGGCGTATGCCAGTCGAGCCCTGAGCCCAGTGGAGCAAAAGTTCTTGGACTGCGAGAAGGCCCTGTTGTCTACGGTCTGGTCGGTAGAACACTTCCGTAGTTATGTAGGGGGACAAAAGATCATCATCGAAACCTGCCACCAACCTGTGACATTCCTGCATAGCCAGAAACTGAAAGCGGGCAGGGTGTCAAACAGCAGGATTGTGGCATGGATGATGGCCCTACAAGGCTATGAGATAGAGGTACATTATGCACAGAGCAAGAAAATGTACCTGGGACAGGGCCTGGCTTTGGGCCAAGTGTGTCACGGCTGTGACACTGACATGGAAGCTCCAGAAACAATTCCCGCTGCTGAGCTACCGAACAATCATCGGTACTACGATAAGAACATGGGCCAGGGCTTACCCATGGCCTATGTTGACGGTTGCTCTTTTCGCCACGAACAGCAGGTGCTAGCAGGGGTAGGAGTAGTCTGGCAAGACAATACTCCCTGTGGGCCGACCCGCTATAAGCTAGGACCAAAGACTAGTCAGTATGCGGAAGTAGCTGGGGTGCTGATCACCCTCCAGCAGGCCCTGACAAATGGCCTTAAACAATTTGTCATCTGTAGTGACTCGAACTACGCCCGACATAGCTTCGTGTCCCGTTTTCCGTATTGGAAGGGTAACGGCATGAAAAATGCCCGGGGCAAGGAAGTAAAGAACAAAGAGTTGTTCCTGGCCAGTGACAAGCTCACGACCGAGGCTGGAATGATGGTTTACTGGAGGAAGGTGAAGGGACACTCCCAGGTGAAGGGACCTGACAAAGACGGGAATGATGAGGCCGACCGGCTGGCCAAATCTGGCGCCTTAGAGGGTGAACCCTGGCAGTTCCAGCAGGAATGGCTACCCCCAGAAACCATGGCTGAGGTCAAGGCGGTCACAGGAAGCAGGGCTAGACAGGATGTCGGAGCTGACCCTCAATCTGTAGTGCTTGGGTCACAGGGTTTTAACACCGATCTTGCGGAAATGCAGAAACAGGACCCAGCAATTGGGCAAATGTATCAGCATATCGCTGACCCAGTGCGTCAACCTCTTTCGGAGCAGGTGCTGAGCCAGTCTCCGGAGTTGAAGGAACTGGCAGAGGTGAAAGACAACCTAAAAATTATAAAGGGGTTGTTGGTTTGTGTACCAGTTGCACAAGGTGTCCCAAAGTGGGTAGTTCCCCGCTGCCATCGCGGGGTCATGATCCAACACGCTCATGACGAGCCCCGTGGGGGCCACCGGGGAATCAAGGCCACGTACGACAGCAGGTGGCATTCTGGCCTCACATGGGCCAAGACATCGCCGCGTATGTAAAGGGGTGTCTGACGTGTAGCCAGTTCCAACCATCATGGCCCTTGCACCGTGCACCACTCCAGAAAAAGGGCATGACATTCCCCTGGTCCAATCTACAAATGGATTGGGTGGGGCCGCTGGTGAGGTCATCCAGAGGGAACAAATATTTCCTCACTGTTACGTGTGCATTCACAAAATGGATTGAGTGCCTCCCAGCACCCAACGACACGGCAGAGACAACTGCAGTGCTGTTGGTGAACCATGTGTTCAGTCGATGGGGACTCCCCCTGACCGTGGACTCGGATCGGGGAACCCATTTCACAGCTACAGTAATGGCAACCCTGTGGAATATGCTTGGGTCAAGGCCCAGTTGCATATCTCCTACCACCCTCAATCCTCGGGCCAGGCAGAAAGGGCAAACCGAACGGTGGTTAGTATGCTCAAAAAGTTTGTCTCCACCAGCAGTAGGGACTGGGACATTAAGCTGCCCCTGGTTCTGATGGCCATCCGAGCCACGCCCCATTGCTCTACGGGGGTCCCACCTTTTGAGATGATGACAGGTCGGAAGATGACTCTTCCCCTACACTGTCTTTATGGGGTGGAGGACCTGAGCACGACGGGGGCTGCTACGGCCCATCAGTATGTGTCAGACCTGCGAGCACATCTGCAGGCAACCTTTGCTTTTGCCCAGAACAATCTGGGAAGGAGTGCAGAAGGTAGGAAAGCATACTATGACCGAAAGGCAGTTAACCAGGAACTCCAAGTAGGAGACAAGGTCCTGTACTTCCAATTTGCCAAACCCACAGGGGTGGCCCGGAAGTTCTTACCCAGTTGGACAGGACCCCACGAGATTGTCGAAGGTATCACCGGTAGCTTATCGAATTCGGATTGAAAAAGGAAGGCAATCTCTGGTCTACAAGTGGGTGCATCGCAACCACCTCCGGTTGTATCGCACACCTCAAATGGCGTCGGAGGACACAGAATAGGGTTAAAAGTCTAAACCCGATCAAGAGGGGGGTGCCCCTTTGTAGCTGCAGGTAGTTAGGTACTGTAGTGTAGGTCCTCCTAGGAAAATATATTCAAAATTATAGTGGAACTGTACCATGTGCCTCATCTGTGTTCCAGAATGGGAATCCTAAAACTGCCACGGCTGGTCCTGACAGTGCTGTGGATCGCCTCGACACAGCCCCTTGAAGTTGTGGAACCCAGTCCTCCTACCTGCAGGACGCTCCCGGATTGTTGTTAACAAATTGCAGAACATATACTCAGCGAGTGTATGTGCGGCTGGACCCAAGTGATGTGTTTCGGAAGCACATCAACATGAACAGTAGGGTGTCCTATCATGGCAGGCAGTGGGCTAAGGATGCTGTATGGCATGCCCAGCTAGACACTATATACATGCTCCGCCAGCTGAGGAAGGCAACAGTCAGCCAGGAGGAGATGACAGGCCTCAGCCGCCCCAAAAGGTTCTTGGGGGGTCTGATTGCTGCGGCCTCCGCCGTGGGCTCGCTATTTTCAGCTGGTCTGTTTGCTGCTAACACTGTCACCCTGACCACCCTGAGAAGGCAGGTGTCTGGGTTACGTGAGGAAATGCCAGAAATTCAGGACAGGCTGTATCAACAGCAGCAGCGGCTGGAAGGCCTAGGGAAAACCTTACAGGGCACAATATTAGCAGTAAACCTTCATGCAGCAGTGTTAAATAACACCCTCCACACCGTGGGCAGGATTGTCGACGTGTTACAGTGGGATTATGCTTACGTGCAACAGGTCAAGATGCTGATGCAGGATTTGCTTAGGGAGCTTAGTGCCACGATAACTAGCCTAGCCATGGGACAGATTCCAACTTACTTGGTTCCACTGTCCTTAGTAGAAGAAGTACTTAGGACAACCACTTCTGAGATGGTGCAGCCATTACAGGTACATCTTGCATACAGTCTAGGCAGTGCCATTCCTATACATGTCAACCCCGAAGCCAAGGAAATAGGTTTCCTGTTGAACCTTCCCATCGTGAGTGGCAAGGATATCCATAGACTCAAGTCTATATCGAACGTTGGCTTCTGGAGGGGGGACATGCATGTGAAGTTGACCACCCCACCGCTCGTAGCTTACCAGGAGGATGATCCAAATTTGTATCTTGTTCCAAACCTGGAACTGTGTATATCAACCAAGGATATCCACTGGGTATGCCCAAGTAAGCCATTCCTTAGGGACACAACTCAGAGGTTGTGTGGTATCAGAAAGGGGGCTGCCACTGAAAAGTGTAAAGCCACAGTGACGAGCAGAAGTGAGGTTAACGAACCCCAGGTTGAGCAGGTGGGAAAGAAATGGCTGGTCAGCACACCACAGTTAACTGTTACAATAACCTATGACAGACATGATACAGCTACCGAAGTGCAGCTACCCAACCAAACAGTTTTTCTACAAGTTCCTGAAGGAGCTATAGTGCATCTCAACGATTTAGCACTGTATCACCTGGAGTCAGAACTGTATGAAACGGAACTCGAGATTGTGGACGCTTTCAGAGGACACAGCGTTGACTTGGATGAGAGAATCCAAGAGACAGTAAGTCTTGAGGGTGTACAGGTAGTCGAATTTGTTCTTAACGACACAAACGTAAAAACTACACTGGTAGGTCCCAAGCACAGTCATTGTGGATTCTCTGGGGCGCTAGGAACAATAAACGTGGTCATCTTGACACTGCTGCTGGGTAGCTGGATCATGGCTGGGGTAATGTGTTGGATGCTGTTCTCTTGTATCAAAGCCTTGCGGGGTAGGTTGAATGAGACAAAGGGAGCAATGGTTTATCACCGAAATCAGGTAACCACTCCCAGACGTCTGCCTGCTGCAGAGCTATCCGATACTGATAGTGAACTGCCGGAAGTTTAAGGTCTAGAGCTAATGATGATGCCCAATGCCTCATTCCTAGGTTCCTTATAACTGAGAGCAGGTATACGCAATGTTCTTTCCAACACTATTTCCTGTACAAATTCTCGAGAGGTAATGTGAATATTGGGTGGTAGAATCCACCGTGGTGCAACAAACATCACTTAACTCTGTTTTTGTTTTGAAGGCAACAACGCCTCAGGACCTCGTGACCTTCAAAAAGGGGGGATATGTAGCGGCAATGCTGGTTAATAAGACAGAATTAAGCGTTGGTATGCTCCTAAAGGAGGCCCCATCTCACCCTCCATCTCTGTGGTGCAGCCACAGAGAAAGAATTCAGGCAAGCTGATTTAAGATGTTTTTCTTTTGATAAGAAGCAAGCTCCCAGACGGGGATGCAAGTAGCTAAGGCTGGCTCTCATGATCAATGGTCATCCACTGGCGCCTATCAGTCTAGGGAGTGCCGGATGGACATCTGGACTGCATTCCTAAGTGTCAAGAGCAAGTGACTTATATCTCACCTTGACCAACCAATCAGGGACTGGTAATACCACGTGGGTCTCCAATGCCTGCCAAACTCTCAACCAATCAGCACACATCTGGGTCTTGATCAAAAAGGGAGCGCAAGCTCAGTTCTGGGCTCTCCTTGGCCATTTTCGCGCATCCTCAGAGACAATCACGTGACAACTGCTGTTGTCTGCAAAAGGACTTGGACTTTGTTCTAAGCGCGAGGCCGAGGATCCCGTACGTACTCAGAATTCTACCAACGTGAATGCTCCGCTTGATCAACGGCAGCCTACAGTTGGACCCTCGTCGACAACCTGAATAGCTTATTCAGAAGCAGCGCTGGACCGGGAACGAACCAGTTTCTTCCCAGGCAAAAGAGTGACTTGTGAGGACTCGCGGTCACACTCTGTGCATAGAGGCTTTCTACTAGCCAGCCGGACTGCTGGTAGATCCCCTCGGAGCAACGACTGCCCTGCGCGCCGCAGTCAGATTCCTCCGCCCGTCCTACTCCGAGCTGCACCTCGACTGGTTGGCCGGTAGCCAGAGGACGCCGACACAACGCCCATTGGACAACCGCTGCAACAGAGGCTGCAACAGAGCCTGTCAGCTGGTTTGGTGTTCGTGCCGGGAAATTCCAAATCCAAACACAGTGGATAAGTAAACCCCATGTTCTACATTACGTCTCGAGAATTTAATTGTACCTCAACACAAGTTGTTATCAATTTAATTCATGAGTAATGTATTTACTTCCGAGTTTAGAGTAACAGAGGGTAATAACACTGATTGGCGATTTGGTAACCGAACGATGTATACTGACATATATTCTCTGTTGTGTATCTCTTTGTGTTTGCATCTCTTCGAGGTTATATACCTTGTATATTGATAACCCTCACAGTAAGGTCTGCCGCTCGTATCCAGGCAGACTAGTATATGTTTGGTGCACAGTTTATATTAATAAATGTATCTCGTGTATTGAACCCGTGTGTGTGCGTTGTTAGTTGTTCTGACGATTGATTTTCTAAAAGCCCCAACGAACAACCTTGTGATTACTGCTACAATTGATAATTGTCTCAGTAAACCCATCAAACCACTACAAAGCTCAACCTCTCATGTTTGAGCTGTAGCCATCAAAGTCTTTAACGAAGATATTACTAATAGTATTAATAATGAATGACCTTGGACAAGCTGTAAACTCAAAGTATTGCCCTGGTCCACATTCTTTTTTTCATTGACCGATTTTGTAAAAGTAACACCACAGCATTTCGCAATCACACATTTGTTTCCAATCATGCAAAGTACAGTAATTTTTGAGAATTGATTCACCATGCCTTTCACATGCTCATAAAAGAGATTGATTTAGGAACATAACATATTACTGTATGCAAACTGTACTGTATACAGTATGTATATGTATATTTAATGTCTTAACTGTGCCCGTTTAAGTATTGAATATTTATATGGAATTTTACCACTGAAGGGAAATCTTAGTACCTGAACATAAAAAGAATAGGAGCATACTGTAACGCGTGTGAAGGCCATAAACGATATTAATTTTGGAACTTAAACATACAGTATATGGCTGGTCTCGGTACTTTAAAGAAAACATACACACCAATATTCCATTTCTCCCTAAACATTTTAAGCATCGAAGTCTTTAACTAACGCGATACCGGAGTCAACAGGCATACTTTTAGAATTTGATTAAAAGGGAATATAATATGGAATCGCGTATCTAAAGAAATTAGTAACGATATAATTATATTCATGTACCGCAACACAAGAATAGTACATGCTGTACATTGTCTGTTGATAATGTTTCTGTAGTGCCTTTTCAGAATTCTGGGTGTGACCTTGCTGGTGGTGCTGTGGGTTAGGCTCCTGACTTCCCTATTGCAATGTCTGTGATCAAATCCCACTGAAGCCATGACTCTTCCTTTATAACAAACATTTCTTTGAAAAAATGAAACGTTTCCCTTGGTCAGAGATTAAATAAAACCTCACTCGCACCAAACAAATTTATATTTCTAAATATAAATATTTCAAAATATCACAACATGATCGAATTTAAGTCATTTTAATAACAATGAATAGTCACCTAGTGGTAGTGGTAAAATTCCATATTAATATTCAATACTACAACGGGCACAGTAAAGACATTTACTGTAAATCTTTCTACGACCGACCAACGGACCACGAGTGCCCCTGTCGGTCAACCAATCACGTACCGCGGTGTTTTGTGTCAATTACCTCCGGCACTTTGAATGGCTGCATCTGTATAACATCTCCAAAAAAAAAACACACCGGGCTTTGAAGAGAGGCGATTCATAAGAGCTGGAGAAGGTGTAATATTTGTGTGCGTCAGCAGTGAAACTGCATGTTGATTGATGGAGGGCTGAGCGGGGAATAACGGTTGCTCAGGGTCACAGGTCATAGTGAATTTAGGAGCTAACTGGTTCGGAGTTACAGGTTAAATAATAAAGAGTTTGTTCGAGTGTCACATCTTCGTCCTGGGTTCTTAATTTTTACACTATACGTGTAGGAGAAACAAGACAGTGTGTGTGTGTGCCCAGGTAATTCTGGGAGACAGATCGAATCTGGGCTAAAAGAGAGGGGGCTTAGCCCTCTTCCATTTGCTAGTTCAAAGTTGTACAACCCATTTGTATCTGCTAGGCCCTGGTGAATTGCTGCGAAATGCTGAAATAACCTCTAGGCTCCTTGGTTGTCAATTCGTCAAACGTGCGTTTGGTACAAGAGTGCATGAAGGCACCGGAAATACATTGGGAACAAATGACCGGTCACTCAAGACCTCTGTGAAGTACAGGAGCGTGCAGAACAAGGCTGTTTCAACCCAGTCTCAAACCAGGGACCTTTCGCGTGTTAGGCGAACGTGATAGCCGCTACACTACAGTAACCTGCAGGGACTGCTGCTGGTGTCTCGCTTGCGTTTCGGGCTGAGAAAGGGACGCGTCACTTTAGGAAGGGGGCGCTGGAGAGAGGAACAAAGGGCGCGATGAAACAAAATGCCGAAACCCAGGATCAAACCAGGGACCTTTAGATCTTCAGTCTAACGCTCTCCCAACTGAGCTATTTCGGCGGTGCGTAGAGCCCACAGCCACCTGCTCCAGCCTTCCTGTGTTGCGGCATGAGCACACCAGGAGTAGCGGGAGAGTGTTGCAGGAACATCACTCAGAAGGAAAGCCACCCAGGTGCGCCCTCTGAGCTCTGTCCAGCGCATCTTCCTCGCATGGACAATTAGCAAGAACAGAATGACACCCCATGGGTGTCTCATGACCACACCTTAGGTTGTGACACCTGCAGGTGTGAGGGGTTGCCGGGCTACTTTGGAGCAGAGCTTGGGCGGAGGGGGGGCGGGAAAGCAGACAAAGAGGTGACACCTCAAGGTCTGCACAATCACAGCTCTCCGCCGCCCCAGGCTTCCGCTCGTTAAGCTACTGGACACACCCGCCCCTCCTCACACAGACCGTGGAAAAGCCCCCGAGTGGGAGGGCTCTCTCTTCCTCCCAGGAGCTCTTGGACACGACGCACAGACAGGGTGCGGGGAGCCGCCGCCTGCAAACACGGCTCCAGGCAGGACTCCGCTCCGCAGGAGCCGCAGAGCAGAGGAGATGGGGGCAGCTTAGCTCCTGTGCAGAGACCTGAGCTGTTGTTGCTGCGGACGCTGTCTTTTCTGTTCTCGGGGTAGGAGTGAATGTTGAGTTGCCCTTAGATATGAAGCAGAGCACTTCAACGGCACGGGTGTGTGTGTGTGCGTGCGCCCTGGTGATTCTGGGAGACAGATCGAACCTGGGCTAAAAGAGAGGGGGCTTAGCCCTCTTCCATTTGCTAGTTCAAAGTTGTACAACCCATTTGTATCTGCTAGGCAGCGCAGTCGTCGTGCACAAAGAACGCTTTGAAAAGCGTCAAAGGCAAGTCATTCCAAGTTGGTCGTTTGTGTTTTCCGTTCAGACGCGAAATGCTGAAATGATCTCTCGGCTCCTCGGTTGTCATTTCTGCTCCGTACAGGAATCACAGCACGCGTTGGCTTCCACCACGGTGGGTCGGGACACGATGCCGGGGGTCGGAGAGAGTGATGTCTTCCTCGTTAGTATAGGACCTGTCACCTGCCCCCCCCGTCACGCGGGAGACCGGGGTACATCAGGACGCGCATTGAAGTGAAAGCAGGATGCGCTGCGACATGCACTGTGCAGATCCCGCCACACTAAGAGGTGAGTGGGTCTGTATTATACAGATCACAGCGCTAGGCGAATCCCCAATCCCCTTTTGTGCGTGGCGACAAAAGAAGTCTGTTTCCGCCCGGGGACCTTTCGCGTGGGAGGCGAACGTGATAACCACTACACTACGGAAATGGTGGTAAGACGTGCCCAGCGGCCCAGCGCTGAGCTTCGCCAATGCAATTCAGCTGCTTCCAGTGCCTTTATTGGAGTGCGCTGATGGACCGTGCTCTCTCTCCAGAGACCAGCACGCCTGTCATGGACGGAGCAGGAAAGGCGGCGCCACATTCTACAGCCCTCTCCACGCAATCGACGAAATTGGGCTACTGAAGTGGAGAAAATCGCTTCTCCAGAAAGTGCAAATATCATCTTGGAGAGTATAAATCCTATTGCCAAAGGTCAGCCCTGTCTACCAGAGTAACCCTCCCACCTCCTGCAGCGACGATCAGCTCGTCTCACACACGAAAAGTTTCGGTTGGAAACAAGCGCCCCCTCTTCTCTCACGTTTTGCACGTTCGAGTAGTTTTAATGCGGCTCCTTCTTACACGGTGCTGATCTTTTGGAAAGCAGGAGGCAAAACCAACATGTTCTCATACCGGGAGTCGAACCCAGGCCTCGTGGGTGAAAACCAGGAATCATAACCGCTAGACCATATGGGAGCACACACCCCCGCTGTTCCCGGCATCATGCAAGCAAACTACATAAATATGAGAAAACGCAACAGAATTGTCACTCAGAGTGTCGAAGGGTCGATGTATACTGGGGCTCAGTTGAAATGCAACGTCAGGACTTTTCCGAATTATGTCACACGAAGAGAGCACAGCCTTTTCCACCCTGCTGCATGTGTATCAGTAACTTGCCGTGATCGTATAGTGGTCGGTACTTTGCGCTGTGGCCGCAACAACCCCGGTTCGAATCCGGGTCATGGCAGAATAGGGGCGTCTGCTTTTACTACTTGCACGAATGAAGGCAAAAAAAAGCCAATCGATGTGAACGAACGGTGCTTTACAGAGGAGTACTGCCTGACTGGATCGTTGATGAACGACAGAGGCCACTCCGACCTCTTCTCGGTTTTCTTCAATGACTTACTAAGGATCTTCTTCACATTCGCCCATGCAGGGGAAGCCAGTTACACCAAAGCAAACGCAGGAAAGTGCATTTCAAGCAGAGACCAGGAGGGACTTGTTTACACCGAGAGTGGTCGGAGAATGGAACAATGCGCCCAGCCCTGTTGCTGGAGCCGATTCTTGATGAGATCTTGGGCTCACTAAGAGGCCCCCGCTGGATGCTAATCTTTCTGTTGTTCTTGCAGGTCCTGCGCTGCTTTTGAGCCGACAGAGCTCGTCCTGGTCTGTCGGCACAGCCCAATTGCAAATGATCGGCTCCGCGTACAGAAGGAAAGTGCGTTTGGTACAAGAGTGCATGAAGGCACCGGAAATACATTGGGAACAAATGACCGGTCGCTTAAGACCTCTGTGAAGTACAGGAGCGTGCAAAAAGAGGCAGTTTCCGTCCGGTCTCAAACCGGGGACTTTTCGCGTGCGAGGCTAACGTGATAACCGTTGCACTACTGAAACAGTAAGAAAAGGGGCCCACCGGCAGTGAATATTCAACTTCATTGCATTACTGCTCCCAACCAGTTGATATCAATTTAATTCCTAAGGGTTATGTACTTGTTTTGAGTATCTAATGTAGAAGTTGTAAACAAGTTCATTTACGAAATGGTCTAAATGAATGATATACCGAACTTATGTCCTCTTGATATGTGTAACTCTTTGTAACTGAATGAATTTATATCTTTTGTATTCTGATAACCCTTACGATAAGATCTGTTAGGTTTACATGCATATTCTATATATTAATAAATGTATCCTCGTGTATTAGTACCTGTGTGTGCGTTGCTTGAGTTATATCGCATGGTTGGATTGTAAGACCATTAAAAGAATCAATTTTGTGATTTACTGCCACAAAAATAATTGTCCCAGTAAATTCCCAAACCCCTACAGAACTGGTGCCTCGTGAGAGCACACTACAACAGTGTGTGATCTCCTGTCCCAGCCTGAGGAGCAGACAGCGAGCCTGTCTCTCAATAATACTAATAATACAGTGTGTGATTCCCTGCCCCAGCCAGAGGAACAGACAGTGAGCCTGTCAATAATAATACAGTGTGTGATCTCCTGTCCCAGCCTGGGAAACAGTGAGTCAGCCTCTCAATAATTATAATACAGTGTGATCTACTGTCCCAGCCTGAGGAACAGTGAGCTTGTCTCTCAATAATAATAATACAGTATGATCTCCTGTCCCAGCCTGAGGAACAGACAGTGAACCTGTCTCTCAATAATAATAATAATACAGTGTGTGACTTCCTGTCCCAGCCTGAGGAACAGACAGTGAGCCTGTCTCTCAATAATAATAATACAGTGTGATCTCCTGTCCCAGCCTGAGGAACAGTGAGCCTGTCTCTCAATAATAATAATACAGTGTGTGATCTCCTGTCTAATCCTGAGGAACAGACAGTGAACCTGTCTCTCAGTAATGATAACCTAGTGTGGAATGTCCTGTCCCAGTCTGAAGAACAAAGAGTGAGCATGTCCCTCAATAATAATAATAGAACAGTGTGTGATCTCCAGTCCCAGCAAGAGGAACAGACAGTGAGTCTGTATCTCAATACTAATAATACAGTGTGTGATCTCCTGTCCCAGCCTGAGGAACAGACAGTGAGCCTGTCTCTCAATAATAATAATACAGTGTGTGATCTCCTGTCCCAGCCTGAGGAACAGTGAGCCTGTCTCTCAATAATAATAATACAGTGTGTGATATCCTGCCCCAGCCTGAGGAACAGACAGTGAGCCTGTCTCTCAATAATAATAATGCAGTGTGTGATTTCCTGTCCCAGCCCGGGGAACAGTGAGCCAGATTCTCAATAATAATAATACAGTGTGTGATCTCCAGTCCCAGCCTGGGAAACAGTGAGTCAGACTCTCAATAATTATAATGCAGTGTGATCTACTGTCCCACCCTGAGGAACAGACAGTGAGCCAGTATCTCAATAATAATAATACAGTGCGTGATCTCCTGTACTAGCCTGAGGAACAGACTGCGAGCCTGTCTCTCAATAATAATAATACAGTGTGTGACCTCCTGTCCCAGCTTGGGGAACAGTGAGCCAGACTCTCAATAATAATAATACAGTGTGATCTACTGTCTCAGCCTGAGGAACAGTGAGTTTATCTGTCAATAATAATAATACAGTGTGATCTCCTGTCCCAGCATGAGGAACAGTGAGCTTGTCTCTCAATAATAATAATACCGTCTGATCTCCTGTCCCAGCCTGAGGAACAGACAGTGAACCTGTCTCTCAATAATAATAATAATACAGTGTGATCTCCTGTCCCAGCCTGAGGAACAGTGAGCCTGTCTCTTAATAATAATAATACAGTGTGTGATCTCCTGTCTTAGCCTGAGGAACAGACAGTGAACCTGTCTCTCAATAATGATAACCTAGTGTGGAATGTCCTGTCCCAGTCTGAAGAACAAACAGTGAGCATGTCCCTCAATAATAATAGAACAGTGTGTGATCTCCAGTCCCAGCAAGAGGAACAGACAGTGAGCCTGTCTCTCAATAATAATAATACAGTGCGTGATCTCCTGTACTAGCCTGAGGAACAGTGAGCCAGACTCTCAATAATAATAATACAGTGTGATTTACTGTCCCAGCCTGAGGAACAGTGAGTTTATCTGTCAATAATAATAATACAGTGTGATCTCCTGTCCCAGCCTGAGGAACAGTGAGCTTGTCTCTCAATAATAATAATACAATGTGATCTCCTGTCCCAGCCTGAGGAACCGTGAGCCTGTCTCTCTATAATAATAATCCAGTGTGGGATGTCCTGTCCCAGCCTGAGGAACAGACATTGAGCCTGTCTCTCTATAATAATAATACAGTGTGTGACCTCCTGTCCCAGCCTGAGGAACAGACATTGAGCCTGTCTCTCAATAATAATAATACAGTGTGTGATCTCCTGTCCCAGCCTGAGGAACAGTGAGCCTGTCTCTCAATAATAATAATACAGTGTGTGATCTCCTGTCCCAGCCTGAGGAACAGACAGTGAGCCTGTCTCTCAATAATAATAATACAGTTTTTGATTTCCTGTCCCAGCCTGGGGAACAGTGAGCCAGACTCTCAATAATAATAATACAATGTGATCTACTGTCCTAGCCTGAGGAACAGACAGTGAGCCTTTATCTCAATAATAATAATACAGTGCTTGATCTCCTGTACTAACCTGAGGAACAGACAGCGAGCCTGTCTCTCAATAATAATAATACAGTGTGTGATCTCCTGTCCCAGCCTGAGGAACAGTGAGCCTGTCTCTCAACAATAATAATACAGTGTGTGATCTCTTGTCCCAGCCTGAGGATCAGACAGTGAGCCTGTCTCTCAATAATAATAATACAGTGTGTGATCTACTGTCCCAGCCTGAGGAACAGTGAGTTTATCTGTCAATAAAAATAATACAGTATGATCTACTGTCCCAGCCTGAGGAACAGTGAGTTTATCTGTCAATAAAAATAATACAGTATGATCTCCTGTCCCAGCCTGAGGAACAGTGAGCATGTCTCTCAATAATAATAATAATACAGTGTGTGACCTCCTGTCCCAGCCTGAGGAACAGTGAGCCTGTCTCTCAATAATAATAACCTAGTGTGGAATGTCCTGTCCCAGTCTGAGGAACAAACCGTGAGCATGTCTCTCAGTAATAATAGAACAGTATGTGATCTCCAGTCCCAGCCAGAGGAACAGACAGTGAGCTTGTATCTCAGTAATAATAATACGGTGTGTCATTTCCTGCCCCAGCCAGAGGAACAGACAGTGAGCATGTCTCTGTCACGAACAGTTCTTTCCGGACCCTATGCGGACGACACAGTCCGACGGAGTGGGGAAACACTGGGGAAACATCATGCAGGAAAACGGGGCTGAAGACAAGGGGGCGTGTCCAAGGTGCGCTGGTGCACGGGGAAGGTGTGGCCGAGGCGAACAATCTGAGAGAGTAGTCCTTAGAGATAATCCAAAACGCAAGGGTAAGTCCAAAACCAGGAGATCCATCAGAACAAGTTAAAAACCACGAAGGCCGGGTCGGAACCGGCGGACGGGGAACAGGAACGGGAACAGAGGTTAAAACCTTAACGGGACCAGGCGCTTCCAGGTCCCGGACTCGCACGATATGGAAATCAGATGCAGAGCCCGGATGAGCGTCAGCGCCTGGCTTTTAAGGTGGGCTGGGAATGGGAAACAGGTGCAGAGAATAAAGTCTTAAGTGAAAGGGCTGGAGCACCCTTAAGGAGGGGGAACTAATATCGTGACAGTCTCTCAACAATAATATGAAAAAAACTGTGTGATCTCCTGTCCCTGCCTGAGGAACAGACAGTGAGCCTGTCTCTCAATAATAATAATACAGTGTGTGACTTCCTGTCCCAGCCTGAGGAACAGACAGTGAGCCTGTCGCTCAATAATAATAATACAGTGTGTGACCTCCTGTCCCAACCTGAGGAACAGACAGGAGTGAGCCAGTCTCTCAATAATAATGAAGCAGATTATGATCTGCTGTCCCAGCCTAAGGAACAGTCAGGAAAGAGCAGGTCTCTCTATAATAATAATACAGTTTGTGATCTCCTGTCCAAGCCTGAGGAACAGTGAGCTTGTCTCTCAATAATAATAATACAGTGTGATCTCCTGTCCCAGCCTGTGGAACAGTGAGCCTGTCTCTCAATAATAAAAATACAGTGTGTGATCTCCTGTCCCAGCCCGGGGAACACTGAGGCTGTCTCTCAATACTAATAATACAGTGTGTGATATCCTACCCTAGCCTGAGGAACAGACAGTGAGCCTGTCTCTCAATAATAATAATAGAGTGTGTGATTTCCTGTCGCAGCCTGAGGAACAGTGAGCTTGTCTCTCAATAATAATAATAAAGTGTGATCTCCTGTCCAAGCCTGAGGAACAGTGAGCTTGTCTCTCAATAATAAAAATACAGTGTGATCTCCTGTCCAAGCCTGAGGAACAGACAGTGACCCTGTCACTCAATAATAATAATACAGTGTGTGACCTCCTGTCCCAGCCTGAGGAACAGTGAGCCTGTCTCTCAATAATAATAATACAGTGTGTCATCTCCTGTCCCAGCCTGAGGAACAGTGAGCTTGTCTCTCAATATTAATAATACAGTCTGATCTCCTGTCCCAGCCTGAGGAACAGTGAACCTGTCTCTAAATAATAATAATACAGTGTGTGATCTCCTGTTCCAGCCTAAGGAACAGACAGTGAGCTTGTCTCTCATGAATAATATTACAGCGTGTGATCTCCTGTCCCAGCATGGGGAACAGACAGAGATCCTGTCTCTCAATAATAATAATCCAGTGTGGGATGTCCTGTCCCAGTCTTAGGAACAAACAGTGAGCATGTCTCTCAATAATAATAATACAGTGTGTGATCTCCTGTCCCAGCCTGAGGAACAGACAGTGAGCCTGTCTCTCAATAATAATAATAATACAGTGTGGGATCTCCTGTCCCAGCCTGGGGAACAGTGAGCCAGACTCTCAATAATAATACTATTATACTGTGATCTACTGTTCCAGCCTGAGGAACAGACAGTGAGCCTGTCTCTCAATAATAATACTACAGTGTTGGATCTCCTTTCCCAGCCTGGGGAACAGTGAGCCAGACTCTCAATAATAATAATACAGTGTGATCTTCTCTCCCAGCCTGAGGAAAAGACCGTGAGCCTGTCTCACAATAATAATAATACAGTGTGTGATCTCCTGTCCCAGCCTGAGGAACAGACAGTGAGCCTGTCTCTCAATAATAATAATACAGTGTGTGATCTCCTGTCCCAGCCCAAATGACGACACAGTGTGCCTATCTGTCAATAATAATAATACAGGGTGCAATCTCCTGTCCCAGCCTGAGGAACAGTGTGCCTGTCAATCAATAATAATAATACAGTATGGGATCTCCTGCTCCAGCCTGAGGAACAGATAGTGAGACTGTCTCTCAATAATAATAATAATACAGTGTGATCTCCTGACCCAGCCTGGGGAACATACAGTGAGCCAGTCTCTCTATGATAATAATTCAGTGTGGGATCTCATGTCCAACTCTTAGGAACAGACAGTGAGCCTGTCTCTCAGTAATAATAATACCATGTGTGATCTCCTGCTCCAGCCTGAGGAACAGACAGTGAGACTGTCTCTCAATAATAATAACACAGTGTGATCTCATGTCTCAGCCTGGGGAACATACAGTGAGCCTGTCTCTCTATACTAATAATATAGTGTATGTCCTCCTGTCCCAGCCTGAGGAACAGACAGTGAGCCTGTCTCTCAATAATAATAATCCAGTGTGTGATCTCCTGTTCAAGCCCAAGCGAAGACACAGTGAGCCTATCTGTCAATAATAATAATACAGTGTGTGATCTCCTGTCCCAGCCTGAGGAACAGAGAGTGAGCCTGTCTCTCAATAATAAAACAGTGTGTGATCCTCTGTCCCAGCCTGAGGAACAGACAGTGAGCCCGTCTCTCAATAAAAATAATACAGTGTGTGATCCCCTGTCGCAGCCAGAAGAACAGACAGTGAGCCCGTCTCTCAATAATAATAATAATACAGTGTGTGATCTCCTGTCCCAGCCTGAGGAACAGTGAGCCTGTCAATCAATAATAATAATACAATATGTGATGTCCTGTCTCAGCCTGTGGAACAGAGAGTAAGCCTGTCTCTCAATAATAATAATACAGTGTGATCTACTGTCCCAGCATGAGGAACAGTGAGCCTGTCTCTCAATAATAATAATAATACAGTATGTGACCAACTGTCCTAGACTGAGGAAAAGACAGTGAGTCTGTCTCTCAATAATAATAATACAGTGTGATTTCCTGTCCCAGCCTGTGGAACATACAGTGAGCCTGTCTCTCTATAATAATAATATAATGTATGACCTCCTGTCCCAGCCTGGGGAACATACAGTGAGCCTGTCTCTCAATAATAATAATACAGTGTCTGATCTCCTGTCCCAGTCTGAGGAACAGACAGTGAGCCTGTCTCTCAATAATAATAATTCAGTGTGCAATCTCCTTTCCCAGCCTGGGGAACAGACTGTGAGCCTGTCTCTCAATAATAATAATACAGTGTGTGATCTCCTGTCCCAGCCTGAGGAACAGACAGTGAGCCTGTCTCTAAATAATAATAATACAGTGTGTGATCTCCTGTCCCAGCCTGAGGAACAGACAGTGAGCCTGTCTCTCAATAATAATAGTACAGTGTGGGATCTCCTGTCCCAGCCTGGGGAACAGTGAGCCAGACTCTCAATAATATTAATAATAATAATAATACAGTGTTATCTACTGTCCCAGCCTGAGGTACAGACAGTGAGCCTGTCTCTCAATAATAATATAGTGTGTGACCTCCTGTCCCAGACTGAGGAAAAGACCATGAGTCTGTCTCTAAATAATAATGATACAGTGTGGGATCTCCTGTCCCAGTCTTGGGAACAGAGAGCCTGTCTCTCAATAATAATAATACAGTGTGTGATCTACTGTCCCAGCCTGAGGAACAGACAGTGAGTTTGTCTCTCAATAATAATACAGTGTGTGATCCACTGTCCCAGCCTGAGGAACAGACAGTGAGCCTGTCTCTCAATAATAATAATACAGTGTGTGCTCTCCTGTCCTAGCCTGAGGAACAGTGAGCAGTCCTAATAGTTACCGCTTTCCTGATTTAACTCAGCAGCTTTTATTTCGCATGAAGCGCAGGGAACTTGTGAGAACAGGTTGGGTTTGCTGTGCTCAACTGGCTCGGCGTCTTCGTGTCGTAGCGCCGCAACGGTGTGTTTTACTTCCTTCTCTTTTCAGCCCGGAAGAAACATTTTACTTGTTCCTTTTGTAGCCCATGCATGCCGACGCCTGTGTTGTGTTGTGGATTTTCTCCTTCTTGAATTTTTACTCCTCCTCCCTCTATCTCCCTACTTCTACCTCTCCTTCTCTCTACCTCTCCCTTTTCCCCTCCCTACCTCTCTACCTAGCTCTACCTCTCCCTCTCTCTACCTCTCCCTCTCTCCCTAACCCCCTCTCTCTCCACCTCTCTCCCTCTCTCTACCTCTCTACCGCTCTACCTCTCTCTACCTCTCCCTACCCCTCTCTGCTCTCTCTCTCTCACTCTGGAGTTTATTTTCCAGACAGAAATCCAGTTCCGTCCCTCCTGTGGAAGATTGGTGATGCAGGATGAGAGCCCCTAACCGAGAGCACTGCAGCGGCAGGTTCTGTGGTCTGTTTCAAATCCGCCCGCGCTGAGACACCGAGGAGAAATGAAGAGCCCCAGTCGCGCTAGAAAATCACCCGGGAAAGAGACTTTCAATGTAGGAAAAAAAAGTCGTTAGTAATGGACATAATATGTTTGTTTTGTTTTTTTAATCGCTGCGATGTGTGACTAAGCTCATACGACTAAGAGTTGCCCCCTTTGTCTAGATCTGGTAACCTGCTCGTCGCTGGTGGGCCAGATCGTGTCCCCCATCACTATACTGGGGCAATAGGACCCACACAGACCGCAGGGTGAGCACCTCCTGCTGGCCCCACAGAGAGGGAGAGGTAGAGGTAGGGAGAGAGAGGAGGAGTACAAATTCAAGCAGAGGCCTGAGTGGAGCACTGTCATATGGCCCTGACATCAATCCCTCAACTCTCTGCATAAAGAAGTGTCTTATGGCCATGACATCCCACCCCCACCTTTCTCAGTGGAAAGCACTGTGGTATACCCATGACATCCCACCTCCACCGCTCTCTGCGAAAAGCAGTATCTTCAGGCCCTGCCATCCCACCCCCGCCACTCTCTGCGTAAAGAAGTATCGTCAGGCCCTTACATCCCACCCCCGCCACTCTCTAGGTAAAGAAGTGTCGTATGGCCCTGACACCCACCCCTCCACTCACTGCATAAAGTAGTGTCGTCAAGCCCTGACATCCCACCCCCTCCACTCTCTGTGTAAAGCAGTATCTTCAGGCCCTGACATCCCACCCCTGCCACTCTCTGCCTAAAGAAGTGTCGTATGGCCCTGACACCCACCCCTCCACTCTCTGCGTTAAGCTGTGTTGTCAGGCCCTGACATCCCACCCCCACCACTCTCTGTGTAAAGCAGTGTCATATGGCCCTGACATCCCAACCCCGCCACTCTCTGTGTAAAGCAGTGTCATATGGCCCTGACATCCCACCCCTGCCACTCCCTGCATAAAGAAATGTCGTATGGCCCTGACATCCCACCCCCACCACTCTCTACGTCAAGCACTGTTGTATAGCCCTGTCACCCACCCCTCCACTCTCTGCATAAAGCAGTGTCGTCAAGCCCTGACATCCCACCGCCACCACTCTCTGTGTAAAGCACTGTCGTATGGCCCTGACATCACACCCCCACCACTCTCTGCGGAAAGCACTGTCATATAGCCTTGACACCCACTCCTCCACTCATTGAATAAAGCAGTGTCATATGGCCCTGACATCCCACCCCTGCCACTCCCTGCGTAAAGAAATGTCGTATGGCCTTGACATCCCACCCCCACCACTCTCTACGTCAAGCACTGTTGTATAGCCCTGTCACCCACCCCTCCACTCTCTGCATAAAGCAGTGACGTCAAGCCCTGACATCCCACCTCCGCCATTCTCTGTGTAAACAGTGTCATATGGCCCTGACATCCCACCCCCACCACTCTCTGCGGAAAGCACTGTCATATAGCCCTGACACCCACCCCTCTACTCTTTGCATAAAGCAGTGTCGTCAAGCCCTGACATCCCACCCCTGCCACTCCCTGCGTAAAGAAATGTCGTATGGCCTTGACATCCCACCCCCACCACTCTCTACGTCAAGCACTGTTGTATAGCCCTGTCACCCACCCCTCCACTCTCTGCATAAAGCAGTGACGTCAAGCCCTGACATCCCACCTCCGCCATTCTCTGTGTAAACAGTGTCATATGGCCCTGACATCCCACCCCCACCACTCTCTGCGGAAAGCACTGTCATATAGCCCTGACACCCACCCCTCTACTCTTTGCATAAAGCAGTGTCGTCAAGCCCTGACATCCCACCCCTGCCACTCTCTACGCAATGAAGTGTCGTATGGCCCTGACATCCCACCCCCACCACTAACTGCGTAAAGTAGTATCGTCAGGCCCAGACATCACACCCCCACCACTCTCTACGTCAAGCACTGTTGTATAGCCCTGACACCCACCCCTCCACTCTTTGAATAAAGCAGTGTCGTCAAGCCCTGACATCCCACCCCCGCCACTCTCTACGCAATGAAGTGTCGTATGGCCCTGACACCCACCCGTCCACTCTGTACTTAAAGCAGTGACGTCAAGCCCTGACATCCCAACCCCGCCACTATCTGCGTAAAGCAGTATCGTCAGGCCCTGACATCCCACCCCTGCCACTACCTGCGTAAAGAAGTGTCGTATGCTTCTGACATCCCTCCCCCGCCACTCTCTATGTAAAGCACTGTTGTATCGCCCTGACATCACACCCCCACCACTCTCTGCGGAAAGCACTGTCATATAGCCCTGACACCCACCCCTCCACTCTTTGCATAAAGCAGTGTCGTCAAGCCCTGACATCCCACCCCCGCCACTCTCTACGTAAAGAAGTGTCGTATGGACCTGACATCCCACCCCCACCACTAACTGCGTAAAGTAGTATCGTCAGGCCCTAACATCCCAATCCCGCCACTCTCTGCGTAAAGAAGTGTCGTATGACCCTGACACCCACCCGTCCACTCTGTGCTTAAAGCAGTGACGTCAAGCCCTGACATTCCAGCCCCTCCACTCTCTGCGTAAAGCACTGTCATATGGCCCTGACATTCAACCCCCGCCACTCCCTGCGTAAAGCACTGTAGTATGGCCCTGACATCACACCCCCACCACTCTCTGCGTAAAGCACTGTCGTATAGCCCTGACATCCCACCCCCACCACTCTCTGTGTAAAGCAGTGTCATATGGCCCTGACATCCCACCCCCACCACTCTCTATGTAAAGCACTGTTGTATCGCCCTGACATCACACCCCCACCACTCTCTGCGGAAAGCACTGTCATATAGCCCTGACACCCACCCCTCCATTCTTTGCATAAAGCAGTGTCGTCAAGCCCTGACATCCCACCCCCGCCACTCTCTACGTAAAGAAGTGTCGTATGGTCCTGACATCCCACCCCCACCACTAACTGCGTAAAGTAGTATCGTCAGGCCCTGACATCCCACTCCCGCCACTCTCTGCGTAAAGAAGTGTCGTATGTCGTATGTCGAGGTGAGGTGAGGTGCGACACGCCAGAGCCCCGACGCTGCTAATGCGGAGCACTTGTTAACTGGCATTGAAAGGACGTGTGCGCACGGAGCGAGCCTTCCCTGCGGCGGAGCGTGGAAACTTTCTCCCCGCGCTGCAGGAGTTGTGTGCGCTGCAGCGGTGCCGAGAGAACAGCAGAGAAGGCAGCAGGCTCTGGAGAGCGGGTAAGAGACGGAGCCTTGTGGGCAGGCGAGCAGGCCTATTTTTTGGAAATTGCTGAAAAGGCTCCGGTGTTTGTTCGGTGTGTGGCATCGCTCACTACGCAAGCTTGCGTAGCGATCTGCCGGTCTGGTGTTATGCAAATGAGGCCAAATTGCGTCCCTGGACATGCTGCGACTGCGCATTGGCGACTGCAGATGTGTAGGAAACGGCGCGCTCGTTTTCTCGTTTTGCGGGACAGGGAGGCCTTGTCATTGATGGTTACATATGAGACGGGGATTAGGAGGAGACCCCGACTGATTGGTAAAGGGGAACACTAACACCAGAGTGACACCCCCGGCGTCTCTTTTTGAGAGACGCCCTGGGATTTTTTAATGGCCAAGGAGGGTCGGGACCTCGGATTTACGCCTCCCCCGAATATCGGAGCTGCCTCTAAATCTGCAAATGAAGATGAGTCGATAAACCACTTGTTTTTCGTATAACAATACATATATTCATTTATTACTGATTTCATTCATTGAGCACGGATACAATAGAGGTACAGCCATTCACTGTTTGACATGTCTGCACTGGTACAGAACCTAGCAATCAGAAAATGGGTGAAACTGTCTTGAGAATTAGCATACAGTACCGAGGCTCCCATGACCAAATAAAGGCTAACCTCGATAATCAGCCTAAATAATGCAGACTACAGCAAAATGACTGACTTTGAAAAGGGAATGAATGTCCGGAAGGAGTAGCGTAACCAGCTTGAAATGCTTCTCCGGACCTCTAACTAAAAGAAACCGGGAACCAGCAGTGGCATCGACTCCTATCGAACTGGGATCCTTTCGCAGCTCGTGGTGTCATAACTCTTCCGTATCTGATATTGGACCAAGCACATCAGGGGAGAGCGTGAACGCAGTCCCCCACTACCAGAAATTATGCAGTCGAGATTCCCACATTTGAGGAATTCGCAGGGGTCAGCACAGCCAGAGTGCAATGGCCGAGCCTCGCTCTGGGTGAAACTCCTTCTTGATCAAGGTATCTCCCCTGCCAGGTAAGTATGAGCTGTACAAGCCCCTGCAAGCGGCGCGCACCCACAGCACAAAGCGCGAAGCTTGGCCAGCTCCTCGCCCCGCACACCACCGCCTCCTGCTGGGCCTACTCTTTCGCACACTCACACGCCACACTAACACTCAAAAGGGTGGGCAAAACGAGAAAACGAGCGCGCCGTTTCCTACACATCTGCAGTCGCCAATGCGCATTCGCAGCATGTCCCGGGACGCAATTTGGCCTCATTTGCATAACACCAGACCGGCAGATCGCTACGCAGGCTCGCGTCGTGCGCCTGCCACACACCGAACAAACACCGGAGTCTTTTCAGCAATTTCCAAAAAACGGGCCTGCTCGCCTGCCCACAAGGTTTGTCTCTTACCCACTCTCCAGAGCCTGCTGCCTTCTGTGCTGTTCTCTCGGCACCGCTGCAGCGCACACAACTCCTGCAGCGCGGGGAGAAAGTTTCCACGCTCCGCCGCAGGGAAGGCTCGCTCCGTATGCACACGTCCTTTCAATGCCAGTTCAACAAGTGCTCCGCATTAGCAGCGTCGGGGCTCCGGCGTGTCGCACCTCACCTCACCTCGCACAGCCCCCTCCTTGAATGTCTGGCGCTGGGCATGCCCCGCTCTCCTCCACCTTATCTTATCGCGTGTGACCACCGACAATGGCCACAATGCCGGGGAATGGCACCTGTAAAGTGTTAATTGGGGCACAGGAACAGCCCGTCTCGTCTCGGGGGCCGGCTTCAAAGACAATACAGCAAACACAGCGGGGCGGGGGAAGTAGACGACACGACACATGCAGGTACATTCAGCTCCGGCGGGAACGAGTCATTTGTCGGCCTTTTCAAGTGCTGGGAGCCGAGTAATCCTTCGCTTGTATCGTTTCTCCCCGGTGACTAGATCTCACCCTGCGACTCTCGACTGGGCTCACCCACGGCAGCCCAGCAGGTGTGAGCCTAGCCGGCACCCGGATGGGAGATTCCCCCCGGAAAAGCTCAGGTTGCTGCTGCTCCTGCAAGACGTGTGACTGGGACCAGTAGGGAGCGCTCACCCTGTGGTCTGTGTGGCTTTCTTATGCCCCAGCATCCTGATGGCGACACTCTGCTGCACAAACAGGCGCCGTCCTTCGGGGGAGGCGTAAAACCGAGGTCCCGACCCTCCTTGGCCATTAAGAAATCCCAGGGCGTCTCTCAAAATGAGACGCCGCGGGTGTCACTCTGGTGTTAGTGTTCCCCTTTACCAATCAGTCGGGGTCTCCTCCTAATCCCCGTCTCATATGTAACAATCAATGACGAGGCCCCCCTGTCCCGCGATATTGCACTTGTCTCCTGGCCGCTGGCTGGCGCCGTGAGATTTAGCACTCGCGCAAGAGATCGGGGGCAGAGCGCGAACGCGGTCTCCCGCCCCCCACAAAGTGTGCGCTCCAGGTTCCCTCTCAGGGCTCTGCAACACAGCGGAAAGGCAGCGAGAAGGAGCCTCTTGCTCTGACGCCGCAAGGCCACAAGAGGGCGGAGGCGCCGCGCACCCGGCCGACGTGTTGGACTGGGGCGCTTTATGTGCTGAAATAAACACGCGACAGCCCAGAAATGTTTTGAGTGCTGTGCATTGGAGGTTTTTGTCTTGTGAAGACTTGCCTTATGCTCCTCCGAGCAGTTTGTTTGTTCTCCTCCAGTGCGGGACAAGTCAACACAAGGGAGCACATTCGCCAACATCCAGGTACACAATGCGATTTGGAAAGAAGCTCCTTTCCAAAGAGCTGCACACGAACGATCCTTCAGTCCCGCTCGGGGGGCGCGGAGCCCCAGCCACACACAGCTTCAAGTAGCGAGTCAGGCGCCATGGCTTTCGCTTGCGGCCACACCACCCTGAATGTTCCCGATCTCGTCTGGTCTTGGAAGCTAAGCAGGGTTGGGCCTGGTTAGTACTTGGATGGGAGACTGCCTGAGAATACCAGGTGCTGCAAGCTTTTGCTCTCTCGGCCAGCAGGGGTCACCGTTGGTACCGTAGGTTTTGGGAGAAAAACCTGGAGGATGGAAAGGTGATCTATGGCCTCAACTAATCTTAATCTCACCTAATCTTTGACCAACCCAGCTGCGCCCCAACCGAAGGCAGGGAAGCACAAAAATTGCATGGAACTCATTCATGATTTTTACGATTTTTAAGAACTTTATTTTCTTTTCACAAAAAAGTACAGGGCATCACAATTTAGAAAGCTTTACATTAATATACATACTTAAAACAGTATATATGATCACATCTCATTACATTTGACACGGTACCAGTTACATAGCAACAATTTCTTTTTTTCTGGTGCAAATCACATTCTTTACTTAAACATGATAATGTTTTTCACAGTTTCTTGAGATATTGACCTATGCTCTCTATTTCCCACAGATTTTCTGCTTCCTCCCTCCCTTCTCTCCACAGATCTCTGAGGTAATAGTTCTCTCGGGTGATGAACAGGGCCAGGCTACCTGCTGCCTTGACTGGGACCTCGATGCCTTTGAACAGCCCCATGTTCCTCACTCTCCACAGGGCGTCTTTCCCGCTGTTCACCACGGCCCAGATCCTGTCAAACACGTCAGGAGGAAGTTTGACAGGAGAGATGCCGTATATGACGAAAGCAGCGGTCAGGGTAAATTGGGGCGAGAGAGCTTGCAACCAATCTTCAAACTGTGCCCAGAAGGCCTTAGCAAAAAAGCAGGACCACAGGAGATGGGTCACAGTCTCCTCCTCGCCGCAGCCCACCCTAACGCAGCGAGGGCTGGGGGTGAGGCCCCTACGGTACAAGAAAGTTCGTACCGGTAAGCACTGGTGGACGACACTCCAGGCTAAATCTCTGTGAATGTTGCACAGAAACTTAGAGGATGTGTGTTTCCACACCTTCCTTGTTTGGGCTGATGTTAAAATGCCCACAGGGGTCTGCCTATTGTTCTGGGGTGCAACAAAATCTTCCAGTTTTTGGATGCTGACATCTCGGAGGGGAATATGGCCAATTGGGTGAGATCTTAGAAAACTTTTAACTGTCCCATAAATTGCAGGGCATGTGTCAGAGAGTGGGACATCCAGCTTGGGTCTGACACCCCACACTCTGAACACCTCCCTACCTATCCAGAGCCTGGAAAAATAAGTCCAGGTACGCGCTGCAGGTGCTGTTGCAAAGCCTCTCAGCACAGAGGCCAGGAAAATGCACAGCAGCTTCGTAGCAATATCTGGGACAGACTTCCCCCCTGAGGGTAGCGGCCTGTACATTATTTCCCTTCTGAGTCTTTCCTGCTTCCCACCCCATAGAAATTGAAACATCAATCTCCTCAGCACCGCCGCAACACGGTGTGGGATTGGGAAGGTAGAAGCCAGAAAATTCAAGATAGGCAAGAGCTCAGCTTTGATGACCAGCACCTTCCCTGTCATGGTGAGGTCTCGGTCCTTCCATTGCATCAGTTTTTTGTTTAAGATTGGCAATTTGTTCTGCCAATTTACTGTTCCCATCTCTTCTCCAAAATACACCCCCAGGACCTTAATTCTCTTCTCTTGCAGCCTGAGATCATGTCCTTCTTTTGGCTCCCTCCAGTTCTGATAAAAAATCTCACTCTTAGATTTGTTAATTTTTGCAGAGGAAGCCAAAGAGAAACGATCACAGCACTGCAGAGCTCTGCTAATTGAGGCATTGTCAGAGAGGAGCAGGGTGACGTCATCCATGTATAGAGACGTCTTTACCTCTCCTCCCCCACTTCCAGGCACTGGTATCCCATTAATGGCCTGATCCTGGCGCAAGGCACAGGCTAAGGGCTCCATAGCCAAAACAAATAACAAGGGGGATAATGGGCAGCCCTGCCTCACCCCTGAACAGACTTCAAAGGGGCGTGATCTATTGCCATTAACCATTACTCTGCTGTTGCTACCTGTGTACAGCAGGTTAATCCACTTTCTCATGATGGGGCCAAACTTCATGTGCTCAAGTACCGATGTTAAGTACTGCCGGTTTAGGCGGTCAAAGGCCTTTTCTAGGTCTACACCTAAAATGCACAGAGGGAGGGAGCGATCCTCCGAGTACAGACAGACATCCCTCAACAAGGCCAGGTTGTCGCTCATCAGGCGTCCTGCTATCCCACAAGTCTGTTCTTTCCCTACCAGTGAGGCCACTACATTTTGTAGGCGCAGGAAAAGGGCTTTGGACAGGATCTTAGTGTCCACGCCTAACAGGCTGAGGGGTCTCCAGTTCTTTATGTCATTCTTTGCTCCTTTCTTAAACAAGAGAGAGATAGTGCCTTCTCTTAAGGAGTCAGGCAGCAATTCTGTCTTATAGCTTTCCTCGAATAGGAGCAATAGCGGATCCTGAAGCAGATCCCAAAAGGTGCAATAAAATTCTTTAGGGAGCCCGTCAGCACCCGGAGTTTTCCCCTTCTGTAAGCTCTCCATAGCCTGTCTCAGCTCTTCTACTGTCAAATCCCTTTCTAGTACTTCCCTATCTTCTTCACTCAAAACGTTTTCTAGCTTTGAGGTGAAAAAATGAATTTCTTCATCCTTTACCTCTGTAGAGCTGTACAGTCTTGAGTAGAAGGCCTCGGTGCAGGAGAGGATAGCACTCGGCTCTGTTCTCTCTCGTCCCTCCTCATCAACTACACTTTCCATGACTGACTTGGAGCCTACCACTTTCCTGAAAAAGAAGCGAGTACACTTCTCATTTTCTTCCAAGAACTGCACTCTGCTTCTTAACAGCACTCCTCGACTACTTTCTTCGGCTATGCTCCGGATGTCCTTTTTTAAAAGAGTGATATCCTCGAGCACATCGAAGCCACTGTGCAGCATCGTGTAGAGACGCTGCAGCTGCCTCTGTTTCCTGGCTAGCACTCCTCTCCGTCTGGCAGCAGCCTTCCTTCCCTCAGCCATGAAAAAGGCCTTTGTCCTCACCTTCACCTCCTCCCACCACTCTCCTACTGACCCGTACAGACACTGCAAGGACAGCCACTGTGATAGTTTCTCCTTGTAGCGGGATACTACCCCCTCGTTCTCTAGCAGCTTTGTGTTGAGTTTCCAGAGGCCTGGGCCAAAGACAGTCCCGCCCTGGAGTTCCACTCTACACCCTAAAGCCTGATGATCTGAGAAGAAGACAGGCTGAAGAGTGACCCCAACAACTTTCACTCTCGCTGAGACAAAGCAATAGTCAATTCTGGAGCTGCTATTCCTCCCTGACCATGTATATCCTGCTGTTGTGGGATAAATACATCTATATGTGTCTGAGAGTTTAAAGTCTTGAACTAAGTTTTGCAGGGCCAGTGAGCTGGAATCCAATTTTATCGGAGAGCTAGACTGCCTGTCTGTGTGCTCTAAGATACAATTAAAATCCCCTCCCACTATCACGTCTGTGCTACATAACAATAGGGGAGAGAGTGCCTTGAGTAGCTCCACCCTTCCTCCCACGTCAGTAGGACAATACACATTGATTAGCCGCAGGTTAACGGTCCCCCATTCCACATCCACACACAGCAACCTGCCATCTATGACCCTTTGAATACTTTTCAATTTGAAAGCCCATCCTTTGAAAAGAATGGCCACGCCAGAGGCTCTGTTGTTATTGTCCCCTGACCAAACAGAAGGCCCTTTATCCCACCTATCTTCAAAGCTTTTATACCTCTCTTGATAGGCTAAAGCACACTCCTGCAACATCAACACATCTCCCTCTCTCTGCTGGAGGTAATCAAAGACAGACTGACATTTAACTCTGTCATTGATACCTCTGGTGTTAAGAGAAATTATGTTTAGAGCCATATTACATAAGAAAGTGGAACCAGTCTTTACAAAACACATTTCTCTTCTGTCTCACCTATTACCTTCTTCTTTTTCTTTTTCTTCTTACCAATTTCCTGCCAGCCATCCTCTGAAAGAGCCTTCATCAGGGTGGCAGCAGTAAAAGCGTTCACGGAGTCCGTTTCAAGGAAGGGGGTAGAGGGAGGGGTGGAGGGGTTCCAGCTGTCCCCATCACCATGCTCTCCTTCCTCCTCGCTCGGGGAGAAAACAGAGTCATTTTTCCTTTTCCTCACGTCCAGCTCCTGGGAGCACTGAGGGGAAAGGGGTGCAGCCGATGCACCAGTCTCCTCTTCCCCCTCACCCACCAGCTGCTGCAGATCCTCTGTGATGGACTGGATGGAGGAGAGGAGGGCGTCTGTAGCACTTGCAGAGTCTGGGAAAAGCAGCTCCGCTGAATCCTGGGTATCCTCGCTGGACCCGCTCCACCGGGGGGCCCCACACTGGCCCTCGTTCTGAGGAGCAGGAGTGGGGGAGGGGTCCTCGCTGTTCTCGGGGGTTTTCAAACCCTCGTGCTTGTCTGGTGCAGTCTGCGGTTGTGGGGGCGTAGTGGATCTCTCTTCCACCGGCCCCGGAGCCACAGCAGGACTGATCCTGGCTGGAGGCTGAGAGTCTTTGTCCAACAAGGGTTCTTTGTTTGACTTGTTGTTTGCTTTGGCTTTTCGGGCCGGTTTGGCTGAAACAAGCACTGCCTCATCCTTTCTCATTTTGAGTTTATTGGCGTAGGCGTGAGGGCAGTTCTTAAAAACGTGTCCTTCCGAGCCACATAAATTGCACTTTGGCAGCATTGAACAGTCAGAGGCTAAATGTCCCTGTTTGCCACAGGTCTTGCAGCATTTCACAGTGCAGGACGATGCCAGGTGTCCCACAGCACCACAGCGCCGACACACCTTTGGTTGTCCCACATAAAAAACATAGCCATTGCAGGCGCCCAGCCGGATTGTAGAGGGCAGGTGCCTTAAGCCTCCATTTACATTGTCCGGTAGCAAGCGAACCTCGAATTTCCTTGCTCCTGTTTTTATACCGTCAACATCTCTAACCTCAGTTCCATGGTGGACGGTGCAGTACTGGTTAAGCCAGGTGTGAATGTCCTCCGTCTTTGCCAGTTCCGAGAACATAACAACATGCACGGTTTTCCTCTCTCTCTGTGTCAAAGGCTGCAAGTTGATCTTCTCAAGAGCAGGAACTTTCCCTCTTTTTGCCTCAAACACATCCACACATTGTTCAAACAGAGGATAGGTAGCAAATACAACCTCAAACGCTTTCTGACCTGGGAGAGCGAAGATGAAATCCAAGTGCCGAGGTTCAAAGCCAAGTTCCTTCTGCAACACTTTTCTGCTGAACTGCATACGATCCATGAAGAGGTCATCCAAAAGCTCAAAACGCACAGCATTCTTGCGGGATCCAAAAGTTGACATTTTGTAAACTGCAAAACAAACACTGCTTCCACAAAACAAGAAAACAATCCAACAACTCCACCTACAGGCTGATCAAGGTATCTCCCCTGCCAGGTAAGTATGAGCTGTACAAGCCCCTGCAAGCGGTGCGCACCCACAGCACAAAGCGCGCAGCCTAGGCCAGCTCCTCGCCCCGCACACCACCGCCTCCTGCTGGGCCCACTCTTTCGCACACTCACACGCCACACTAACACTCAAAAGGGTGGGCAAAACGAGAAAACGAGCGCGCCGTTTCCTACACATCTGCAGTCGCCAATGCGCATTCGCAGCATGTCCCGGGACGCAATTCGGCCTCATTTGCATAACACCAGACCGGCAGATCGCTACGCAAGCTCGCGTCGTGCGCCTGCCACACACCGAACAAACACCGGAGCCTTTTCAGCAATTTCCAAAAAACGGGCCTGCTCGCCTGCCCACAAGGTTTGTCTCTTACCCGCTCTCCAGAGCCTGCTGCCTTCTGTGCTGTTCTCTCGGCACCGCTGCAGCGCACACAACTCCTGCAGCGCGGGGAGAAAGTTTCCACGCTCCGCCGCAGGGAAGGCTCGCTCCGTGCGCACACGTCCTTTCAATGCCAGTTCAACAAGTGCTCCGCATTAGCAGCGTCGGGGCTCCGGCGTGTCGCACCTCACCTCACCTCGCACAGCCCCCTCCTTGAATGTCTGGCGCTGGGCATGCCCCGCTCTCCTCCACCTTATCTTATCACGTGTGACCACCGACAATGGCCACAATGCCGGGGAATGGCACCTGTAAAGTGTTAATTGGGGCACAGGAACAGCCCGTCTCGTCTCGGGGGCCGGCTTCAAAGACAATACAACAAATACAGCGGGGCGGGGGAAGTAGACGACACGACACATGCAGGTACATTCAGCTCCGACGGGAACGAGTCATTTGTCGGCCTTTTCAAGTGCTGGGAGCCGAGTAATCCTTTGCTTGTATCGTTTCTCCCCGGTGACTAGATCTCACCCTGCGACTCTCGACTGGGCTCACCCACGGCAGCCCAGCAGGTGTGAGCCTAGCCGGCACCCGGATGGGAGATTCCCCCTGGAAAAGCTCAGGTTGCTGCTGCTCCTGCAAGACGTGTGACTGGGACCAGTAGGGAGCGCTCACCCTGCAGTCTGTGTGGCTTTCTTATGCCCCAGCATCCTGATGGCGACACTCTGCTGCACAAACAGGCGCCGTCCTTCGGGGGAGGCGTAAAACCGAGGTCCCGACCCTCCTTGGCCATTAAGAAATCCCAGGGCGTCTCTCAATATGAGACGACGCGGTTGTCACTCTGGTGTTAGTGTTCCCCTTTACCAATCAGTCGGGGTCTCCTCCTAATCCCCGTCTCATATGTAACAATCAATGACGAGGCCCCCCTGTCCCGCGATATTGTACTTGTCTCCTGGCCGCTGGCTGGCGCCGTGAGATTTAGCACTCGCGCATGAGATCGGGGGCAGAGAGCGAACGCGGTCTCCCGCCCCCCACAAAGTGTGCGCTCCAGGTTCCCTCTCAGGGCTCTGCAACACAGCGGAAAGGCAGCGAGAAGGAGCCTCTTGCTCTGATGCCGCAAGGCCACAAGAGGGCGGAGGCACCGCGCGCCCGGCCGACGTGTTGGACTGGTGCGCTTTATGTGCTGAAATAAACACGCGACAGCCCAGAAATGTTTTGAGTGCTGTGCATTGGAGGTTTTTGTCTTGTGAAGACTTGCCTTGTGCTCCTCCGAGCAGTTTGTTTGTTCTCCTCCAGTGCGGGACAAGTCAACACAAGGGAGCACATTCGCCAACATCCAGGTACACAATGCGATTTGGAAAGAAGCTCCTTTCCAAAGAGCTGCACACGAACGATCCTTCAGTCCCGCTCGGGAGGTGCGAGCCCCAGCCACACACAGCTTCAAGTAGCGAGTCAGGCGCCATGGCTTTCGCTTGCAGCCACACCACCCTGAATGTTCCCGATCTCGTCTGACTTTGGAAGCTAAGTAGGGTTGGGCCTGGTTAGTACTTGGATGGGAGACTGCCTGGGAATACCAGGTGCTGCAAGCTTTTGCTCTCTCGGCCAGCAGGGGTCGCCATTGGTACCGTAGGTTTTGGGAGGAAAACCTGGAGGATGGAAAGGTGATCTATAGCCTCACAAACGTGCTGCGGCGACGCAATGACTCGGAAAACAACCGGCCATTAATCTTTAGTAAAAGGCGAAAGATTTGTACGAGATGAAGAGAAACCAGAGTGCGTGGCCGCCCAGCTCCAGGAGCCCAGGCCGCCTCCAAAGCCTCTGCCCTACCAGTCGTGGTTGGCAATGCACCTGGCCTCAAAAACGAGCCGGTGTGGCCCGTTCAGCTCCGGGCTCATCGCCTGCGGCTCTCGGATGGCGGGCGTGCCCAATCCGTGCTGTGGCGACGCGATGACTCGGAAAACAACCGGCCACACTGTACCGGAAACGACGCACTCTGGGAAGCCGCTATGCAAATTGAGTTCTCAAGATCCCCGGCGGCCGGACACATCCCGCCCGCCAGTGAAAAGAGTGGGAATCAGAAGGCCGGAGATCCAGGACTCACGAGACAGATGGCCACAACCGCAGCAAAAAGAGCGATTGCGAGCGATTGTTTTCTCTCTTTGACCAACCCAGCTGCGCCCCACCCGAAAGCAGGGAAGCACAAAAATTGCATGGAGCTCATTCATGCTCCTCTCCACGGAAATCTTTAGTAAAAGGCGAAAGATTTGTACGAGATGAAGAGAAACCAGAGTGCGTGGCCACTCAGCTGCAGGAGCCCAGGCCGCATCCAAAGCCTCTGCCCTACCCGTCGTGGTTGGCAATGCACCTGGCCTCACAAACGAGCCGGTGTGGCCCGTTCAGCTCCGGGCTCATCGCCTGCGGCTCTCGGCTTGCGGGCGTGCCCAATCCGTGCTGTGGCGACGCGATGACTCGGAAAACAACCGGCCACACTGTACTGGAAACGACGCACTCTGGGAAGCCGCTATGCAAATCGAGTTCCCAAGATCCCCGGCGGCCGGACACATCCCGCCCGCCAGTGAAAAGAGTGGGAATCAGAAGGCCGGAGATCCAGGACTCACGGGACAGATGGCCACAACCGCAGTAACAAGAGCGATTGTGAGCGATTGTTTTCTCTCTTTGACCAGCCCAGCTGCGCCCCACCCGAAGGCAGAGAAGCACAAAAATTGCATGGAACTCATTCATGCTCCTCTCCACGGAAATCTTTAGTAAAAGGCGATTTTTAAGAACTTTATTTTCTTTTCACAAAAAAGTACAGGACATCACAATTTAGAAAGCTTTACATTAATATACTTACTTAAAACAGTATATATGATCACATCTCATTACATTTTGACATGGTACCAGTTACATAGCAACAATTTCTTTTTTTCTGGTGCAAATCACATTCTTTACTTAAACATGATAATGTTTTTCACAGTTTCTTGAGATATTGACCTATGCTCTCTATTTCCCACAGATTTTCTGCTTCCTCCCTCCCTTCTCTCCACAGATCTCTGAGGTAATAGTTCTCTCAGGTGATGAACAGGGCCAGGCTCCCTGCTGCCTTGACTGGGACCTCGATGCCTTTGAACAGCCCCATGTTCCTCACTCTCCACAGGGCGTCTTTCCCACTGTTCACCACGGCCCAGATCCTGTCAAACACGTCAGGAGGAAGTTTGACAGGAGAGATGCCGTATATGACGAAAGCAGCGGTCAGGGTAAATTGGGGCGAGAGAGCTTGCAACCAATCTTCAAACTGTGCCCAGAAGGCCTTAGCAAAAAAGCAGGACCACAGGAGATGGGTCACAGTCTCCTCCTCGCCGCAGCCCACCCTAACGCAGCGAGGGCTGGGGGTGAGGCCCCTACGGTACAAGAAAGTTCGTACCGGTAAGCACTGGTGGATGACACTCCAGGCTAAATCTCTGTGAATGTTGCACAGAAACTTAGAGGATGTGTGTTTCCACACTTTCCTTGCTTGGGCTGATGTTAAAATGCCCACAGGGGTCTGCCTATTGTTCTGGGGTGCAACGAAATCTTCCAATTTTGGACGCTGACATCTCGGAGGGGAATATGGCCAATTGGGTGAGATCTTAGAAAACTTTTAACTGTCCCATAGATTGCAGGGCATGTGTCAGAGAGTGGGACATCCAGCTTGGGTCTGACACCCCTCACTCTGAACACCTCCCTACCTATCCAGAGCCTGGAAAAATAAGTCCAGGTACGCGCTGCAGGTGCTGTTGCAAAGCCTCTCAGCACAGAGGCCAGGAAAATGCACAGCAGCTTCGTAGCAATATCTGGGACAGACTTCCTCCCTGAGGGTAGTGGCCTGTACATTATTTCCCTTCTGAGTCTTTCCTGCTTCCCACCCCATAGAAATTGAAACATCAATCTCCTCAGCACCGCCGCAACACAGTGTGGGATTGGGAAGGTAGAAGCCAGAAAATGCAAGACAGGCAAGAGCTCAGCTTTGATGACCAGCACCTTCCCTGTCATGGTGAGGTCTCGGTCCTTCCATTGCATCAGTTTTTTGTTTAAGATTGGCAATTTGTTCTGCCAATTTACTGTTCCCATCTCTTCTCCAAAATACACCCCCAGGACCTTAATTCTCTTCTCTTGCAGCCTGAGATCATGTCCTTCTTTTGGCTCCCTCCAGTTCTGATAAAAAATCTCACTCTTAGATTTGTTAATTTTTGCAGAGGAAGCCAAAGAGAAACTATCACAGCACTGCAGAGCTCTGCTAATTGAGGCATTGTCAGAGAGGAGCAGGGTGACGTCATCCATGTATAGAGATGTCTTTACCTCTCCTCCCCCACTTCCAGGCACTGGTATCCCATTAATGGCCTGATCCTGGCGCAAGGCACAGGCTAAGGGCTCCATAGCCAAAACGAATATCAAGGGGGATAATGGGCAGCCCTGCCTCACCCCTGAACAGACTTCAAAGGGGCGTGATCTATTGCCATTAACCATTACTCTGCTGTTGCTACCTGTGTACAGCAGGTTAATCCACTTTCTCATGATGGGGCCAAACTTCATGTGCTCAAGTATCGATGTTAAGTACTGCCGGTTTAGGCGGTCAAAGGCCTTTTCTAGGTCTACACCTAAAATGCACAGAGGGAGGGAGCGATCCTCCGAGTACAGACAGACATCCCTCAACAAGGCCAGGTTGTCGCTCATCAGGCGTCCTGCTATCCCACAAGTCTGTTCTTTCCCTACCAGTGAGGCCACTACATTTTGTAGGTGCAGGAAAAGGGCTTTGGACAGGATCTTAGTGTCCACGCCTAACAGGCTGAGGGGTCTCCAGTTCTTTATGTCATTCTTTGCTCCTTTCTTAAACAAGAGAGAGATAGTGCCTTCTCTTAAGGAGTCAGGCAGCAATTCTGTCTTATAGCTTTCCTCGAATAGGAGCAGTAGCGGATCCTGAAGCAGATCCCAAAAGGTGCAATAAAATTCTTTAGGGAGCCCGTCAACACCCGGAGTTTTCCCCTTCTGTAAGCTCTCCATAGCCTGTCTCAGCTCTTCTACTGTCAAATCCCTCTCAAGTACTTCCCTATCTTCTTCACTCAAAACGTTTTCTAGCTTTGAGGTGAAAAAAAGAATTTCTTCATCCTTTACCTCTGTAGAGCTGTACAGTCTTGAGTAGAAGGCCTCGGTGCAGGAGAGGATAGCACTCGGCTCTGTTCTCTCTCGTCCCTCCTCATCAACTACACTTTCCATGACAGACTTGGAGCCTACCACTTTCCTGAAAAAGAAGCGAGTACACTTCTCATTTTCTTCTAAGAACTGCACTCTGCTTCTTAACAGCACTCCTCGACTACTTTCTTCAGCTATGCTCCAGATGTCCTTTTTTAAAAGGGTGATATCCTCGAGCACATCGTGTAGAGACGCTGCAGCTGCCTCTGTTTCCTGGCTAGCACTCCTCTCCGTCTGGCAGCAGCCTTCCTTCCCTCAGCCATGAAAAAGGCCTTTGTCCTCACCTTCACCTCCTCCCACCACTTTCCTACTGACCCGTACAGACACTGCAAGGACAGCCACTGTGATAGTTTCTCCTTGTAGCGGGATACTACCCCCTCGTTCTCTAGCAGCTTTGTGTTGAGTTTCCAGAGGCCTGGGCCAAAGACAGTCCCGCCCTGGAGTTCCACTCTACACCCTAAAGCCTGATGATCTGAGAAGAAGACAGGCTGAAGAGTGACCCCAACAACTTTCACTCTCGCTGAGACAAAGCAATAGTCAATTCTGGAGCTGCTATTCCTCCCTGACCATGTATATCCTGCTGTTGTGGGATATATACATCTATATGTGTCTGAGAGTTTAAAGTCTTGAACTAAGTTTTGCAGGGCCAGTGAGCTGGAATCCAATGTTATCGGCCTTTTGGCTAAGATCAAGTGCAAGTGGCATGCCTGCAGTTCCTGTCTTTCCAAAGTTCTAGAAGGTGATCGAAGATCCTGAAGAGTGCTTGAGCTGGTATCGCACTAGGTTGAGCCTAGGGGGTTAAGGCCAAGTAGCAGCTGAGCTGGGTGGGATCCGGCAGCAACGTTCTCTCTCTCTGCTCTATCCTCTGCCCTCACCCTTTCTCTTGCTCCGCCTCCTTGGCCTCTTGGCTGGGAGTAGGTACTCGTGGCCTGCCCGTGGTGCTTACTTTCTTCCTCGAGACTCGGAAGCACTATCCGCTCCCTCTCTCTCTCTCCTCCTGCGCCTGCACCTAGCTGGGCTTTGCCCACAAGGACAAAAGCCAGGGCTCCCTCGCTGCTCCTTTAGCAGCTAAACCCTCCTCTCCACAGGACCTTGCTCTCTCTCTTTCTCTCCTTTTTTCTTTTTTCTCCTTTCCAGATGGCAGTCAAGAAGACACTGATCCGGTTCCACTGGACCAAGAAAACAGAGACGATGCCAACTGCGAAATCCTTTTTCATTACCTTCCTGAGAGGGATCCTGCAGTTGGTGGCCGGAGATCTCTACTGCCTGCAAGACAACAAGGCAGAGAGATACATGGAGGCCTACATGGCCACGGACGCCTCATATGAAAAGACAACGAAAATGATCAGAGAAAAAGGTAAGCACCCCGGTTTCTCTGATTTCAGGCCTGAGCCTATGAGGAAGACAAACCAGAGGACCATTACAGTCCTCACATACAACCCCTACGTACCAATGGAACTGGTAACAGCGTACCTAGGGAGGTATGTAACTGTGGTGGGCAAACCGACGGAGATCAGGGACAGTTGCGGCGTCTGGTACGGCAAACGCCAGTACCGAGTCCTCCTGAAAGAGGACCCAGAGGGCGTCGACGGTTTCCAGCACCCCCCGGCCCGCTTCAACATCGGAGCCGACAGGGGGTACCTTTACTACCCCAGGATGCCACAAGGAGAACACGTGTGACATCGTCAGATGTCACAACTGTAACAAAGAGGGGCACCTGGCGAAAACCTGCCGGGCAGCCAAAAAGTGCAACGGATGCGGCGCCGAGGGACACCTCCTTCACCAATGCAAGGTAAGCAAACCTTCGTTTGCGCAGGTGGTGGAAGCCGGCCGGCAGAAACCGGTCTCAAGACAAAGGGAGAGAGGTGAGAACAAAGAACCCGCACCTCCCCCGCAGAGAACCGAAACTGCCGAAGCCACACCCCCAGCCGCACCAGTGCCACTAGATGGCTGCCAGGACGACGGACAAAATGGCTGACTGGAGAAAGGGCCCTAATAACTCCCAGCAAGAAGGGAAAGAGAAAGCGGGAGAAAAGATGCAGGGCGGATCCACCTTCGGAAGGACAAAAGAAAAGAGTGGTAAGGGAGAACCATTTCCTCGTCCTAGAGACGTTATTATATAATCATTATTGCTTACACTTATATAGCGCTGTTCTGGATACTCCACTCAATGCGCTTTACAGGTAATGGGGACTCCCCTCCACCACCACCATTCTCCTGAATGATCACAGAGAGTCAGGACCTTGGTTTTACGTCTCAGCCGAAGGACGACACCTGTTTACAGTTTAGTGTCCCTGTCATTGTACTGGGGTATTAGGACCCGCATGGACCGCAGGGTGTGCGCCCAGTGACAAAAACCAGGCGTGTGTCGGGCTCGGCTGCGAGCAGGACAATGACGTCACGGGGACAAAGTAGAGGAAATCAAAACGGTTCTATAAAAGACCTGTGTCAGCTGTTGGTTTGCACTCTGGACTCTAAATCCTCCGATCTGATTTTAAATCTCTCTAATACCTGAGCTGCGGCTTCTTCAGAGTATTTATTCGTATACTTATTATGTGTAAGTGTATAGATGAAACCTTTCATATATTGTTCAGTTTAAATCAAAATGCTTTACTAATACAAGAGAGAAGTATAGTATGAAGGATGTGACAAATGTATGATTTCTTGGAACAAAACGGTTTTTATTTCCGTTCGAAACGAAGCGGAATTTTAGCGCAAACCAAACCCTTTGTCTTTTTTAGAGTGATTTTTAAACAGACAAAAATGTAGAAAACGTGTTTTTTTAGCCCTACAATAGCAGGGTCAGTGACGTAATGAATAACGCGTCAGGCCTCGCGTCAGAAGATTATAGGTACGACTGCCGTCTGGCTCATTGTGTTTATACCACTTACATTCTTTTATATAAATGAACTGCACCTGAAAGCTATAGAAAACACTTTGGGTAAGTTGTCTGCAGCCTCATGCGAATTTCGACAACTTACCCAAAACACTGTACTGTCTGGAGATCAGCTCCAGCTCTGAACTCAATTGCAATGAAAAACCATGCGTAACAAAACTGGAGAACAGCTGAACTTGTGCTCAGTTCGGTGATGAGGGTTCAGAACTGTCGTTGTTGTAATTAGCACGAACTGCACAGGCTCTGAATCAGACCATGTCAATTAGTCTGATCAGTGTAGGACACGTTAATGTAGAATTATTAATAGGTTTATTAGTTAGTTAGTTCAGGTTTACCCACCTGAACTAATGTAGAATTATTACTTGGTCTGTCTCTTGTTTGTATATAAATGAATGTCTCTGACAACTTAATGTTAGTTTTTAATTTAGTTTTACGATGTAGGTCAGGCGTTGACATATGCAAGAGTATACGAAATGTCTCACTCCTGATTCAACTCATGTTCTATAGGCGATTCCTCCTGTTTCTCGTACAACCATATCAGAACAGAAGCCCGTGTCACCCAGCTGTGATTCAAGATCGACTCGCATCTTTATCCCTTTTTTGTTCGTGATCATTATTTTCTTTAGTTATGATCAATATTGAACTTTTTTGAAATGAAATTACAATAATCAAACATGCAGGCAGATTTTTGAAAAGTATTCGGATTTGACAGGGTGCCCCTTTGGAACAGTCGTCAGAAAATGTGAGAAAATGAAAGTTATGTAAGCTCTCACACAAAGCATTGAAGATTGGAATCTGAGTGTTAAAAAGCTACCCGTCTCTCAATGATAGGCAGGGATACACACCATGACTCGAATAGACTCAGCGAACTTTAACACCTATGATATTATGAGTGCTTTGCACGTGTCGAATTTCAAGAAGGAACTACTACAACAGTTGTGGACATAATTCATTACCACCGGCAAAGTCCAATGCCGGCAACTTCTGAGAAAATAATGTTCACTCATGGATTTTGGTCTTTGAACGGCTGGCGGGAAAATTCATTTATACTCCTGTTGCACCCTCAGCTGAAACATGTTAAAATAACAACGCAGATTTGTTGGAGAACCTGACAAGAATTATTGTGTTAGCACTGTATGTATTCTGGTATATTTACTTTAATTTTAATATAAATGTAAACATGCATGCTGTATAACCTATTGTAATTTTAAAATATGTTAGCTGAGGATGCGAGGGGGGCTATTATACCTTGTGAAACACGCAAGGAACTGTAAAAAAGGCTGGTATTTGAAAAAAATTGGCGATCACAAGAAAACCACAATTTATGTGGTATTATCATCAATATCCTTCAAAATCTATGTTCAAATGAAGGATTTAAAGAAACTATGAAAAAAGCAACAGTAATAACAGAGGATTTTGATTTTTGCTCTTCAAGTCAGTAGATCGATGTAGAGTTGCGCCCCTACAAACAGCACAAAGGATGAGACCCACCTCTTTCATTATTGCTGTTTGTGCCGTTGAAAGTAGCATTTGTGCTATTGAAAGCATCTCGGAAGATGAAGGTGCAGTCACTTCCACGTCATGATATCATTAGATCTGACGACAAGAGCTGAAGCCCCCGGCATTTTCCAAGCCAGCAATGTGAGGAAGATGGATATGGAGGAAGGTAGCGTGGCCGAGCAGTCTAAGGTGCTGGATTTAGGCTCCAGTCTCCAGGGGGCGTGGGTTCGAATCCCACCGCTGCCAAATGTTAGTGTTTTAAGACCTGCAATACGATCAGTAAAAGCACTTTTTGTTAGGCTGCAGGAGGTGTTTAGAGATAGACTTTCTAAAAGACAGGCTTAACATCAAGGCAGAAAAAATATTTTGTTTTCTCAACAGAAATTCTCTTTGGCACGTTCAGCTTTATGTAGGGAACAACATCTGCCGAGATCACTTTTGAGGCAGTGCACATGATAGTGTGCCGGCAAGTACATTTAATATTGGCTGTGGTGGTGAGCTGCTTTTGTCTGTGAAACTTTTAATTCTTCACGCCGAATCGTTGGCAGGGGTAATAGCTTATCTTTGAACATAGCGCTCCATCAGAAATACTTTGTTCGTGCTCAAAAGAGATCAGAGGATTAACTTCATGAATTCACATAGCATACCTTACAGGAAAAAATTAAAAGGGGAATTGATTGTGCTTCCTGATGTTGTTCCTGTGGTTTCTTTGGATACAGAGGTGAATATTCTTTGACGTTCTGCTAGAGTATCCACTGGGTGGGCTTTATCAATCAGCTCGGATAGGTCATCAGTGCTCCGTCTCCGGAAAATAATCAGCACTGTCGTTTTTTCCTGTGCTGTCTTTTAAAACATATAAGATCACGAGTTTACAGATTTCTCCAAATAACAACTATACATTTTAACCCAGCAGTTAGCATTCCTTCAATCCAATAGTTTTACTCCTGGTAAAAAGCAGCGAAATATATAGAGAGATGATATTCAAATATTTCAACATTCTTATTGGATTACCTGTATGGATATATCGCTCAGAATTCCTTATATGATTTTGAGTTCAGTTTTGCTTTACTACTTTCAGAGTCTTTTATTGACCTTGCTGAAGCAGAGAAGTGACATAATCACAAATGCGACCTACCTGTGCTGCTGTTTTTGGTTAATAATGATTAAAAAAAACAGCTCTTGCATTAAGAGCAAGAGCAACCAACACGCTCGCTGGTTGTGTTTGGTATTTTCCGGGGTGCTCTTCCTCAGCTGCAAAGTTATTTGGCGAGCAAAGACCTCTGAGAAGGAGTCTGAATCCGTCAACAACACAGGAATTCTAAGATCGCACTGCCGTCTTGTGTACAGAGATCTGCTTTTTCCTTGTAGAGTTTTTTGGTATTTAAGAACACGTATCCTACCTTGAATGCTAGTTTCAAAAGATATGTTACCGGATCACAGACTTTCTTGAAAAGATTTGGGGATGTACTTACCGGGATTCAAACCCGACTCAATTATTTAGAAGGCACCTATACCACCAATGTACTTCTGAGAAACACCGGCACATTTCCGCAATCCTCCCTCTCACCTACAAAGTTATGAAGAGACAGACGTCCAATGAAAACTAATTTGATTCACTCAAGGCTCCGCTCTTTTATTGTGATGTCATTTTAATTAATGTTAGCTGTGATAAGGTGTTGTTTCTGTCTCTTAAAGTTTAAGTCTGCTCCTTTCTTCCTGGTTTAGAAATAACATGTTTCATGATTGTTTACAAACACCACTATCAATTATTTGTCCAGCTCTAACGCCTGTGTGCGTTGACAAGGCATCTCCAAAGGACATATTAAATAACATGATCCTTCCTGTTACCATTCCTGTGGTTGGAGCGTTGTTTCGCCCTTTTTCGTTCTTCTACAATGTTTGCAGACAGGACTTTATCACTCGAGTTGTACAAAACAAGTCGGTCCATGAAAATCATCTGTACTGCTGTTGTTCTATGCGTAGTTTAATCAAGGTAGTCGAGTGAGGAGGTAAAAAAGCACTCCCCGTCGATAAATCAATCATCGTCGCCCGTGTGACTGGATATAAAAATAATGGATTCATTTTAACCAATCTCTGGAAGCTTCGATGCGGTTATTTTTCCTTCCTTATTTCTTCATTCCTATGAATTTACTCTGTAGTAGAGGAAACATAAAAGTGGGAAACTGCAGGCATCCTTCGTTAGTGGTGGATTGTGTTCAGAGAGCATCAGCACATCTCAGTTCCGTTAATAAGTCTGTTGGGGATATACCTCAGTGGTAGAGCGCATGCTTCGCATGTATGAGGTCCCGGCATCTCCAGGTGCTTTATATTTCTGTGCTCACATTGCAATCTTCTGTTGAATGTGAACTCTTTGCTCATGTTCATAGAGAGCCAAGTTCACACAATTAAACTCAGGCACACTCGAAGTGCTACGGTGTTGCTCTGCTGTTTTAAATGTACCTCTAAAGCATTTAGTTCTGTTAACTACCAAATGATTTGAACTAATTTTATGTCATATTCAGGGAATCCAGAGGTCTTCAGACGTGTCGTGGCTGTTGAAGAAGACACCTTTTGAATCTCACCCGGGATTTCTTGAGAAATCATTCAGTGAGCGAGTCCTCCCTCTGGACTCCACACTGAGCTGAAAACTGCACGAATTCCATTGTACAACCGAGAAAAAAACTGATGGACCAAACAACGACATTTGATGATTACAAGAAATTCAAGAAACACAACAGTCCGAACACAGGTTTGAATCCCGAACGCTTAATTTAAAAGACAAAGCGAAGGATACGACCTGTAAACTCTCTTTGTGTCTTACAGTTTATGATATAAAAAATCTTACTTTCAGAATAATTTCTTGCTGCTGATAGACTATTTATTGAATTTTAACAAAATGTTTTTTAATTTTTAACAAAAAAGTGTGCACACTTATAGAACCAAGGAATTGAAAGTTTTTAATTGTTGTTCCAAAAAATGTTCCATTTGTTTTCATTCTTGATGTTGTTGATTAAAAGATCTTATTAAATGCGAAAAAATCTGAATGTGAAAAAAGGTCAAAATGCTATTAAAAAAATCAGTAATGTGAGGAAAGATGAATTGTGGGAGCCCCTTACCTCCCCATGTCATGCTGTATTTCTCACTCATTCTACTGGGAGTGGTGCCGTAGCTTCTGGATAAAGTCTGTCAGTAGACATTCCAGACGGGTCAGGTACTTTATGACTGCGCTTCGGCACAAGAAGAGACATGTGACTTGTGAGGATCACGACAGTGTCAGTCACCATCCAGAGCCCGGATAGCTCAGTCGGTCGAGCATCAGACTTTTAATCTGAGGGTCCAGGGTTCAAGTCCCTGTTCGGGCGTTTGTGTTTTCCTTAAGTGTATTGTGAATTTAATTATAAATCGTATTTTATCTTCCACTCTTCTAGCTGTACTGTCGATATTTTAAAAGTTAATCACTTGTATTTTCTTTAGTGTTTCCTTTCACAAACTGAAAATGTTCAAGACTATTTTGTCACCACACTCCATGTAGATAATCACAGGAAAAGAAAAGGAAACGCAGTGAGGAGCTCACACAGTGAGTACTCTTGAATACAACAAGAGGAAAGGCACACTGTACATCTGCGGAACATCACGTCCGAGTTTAAAGTGACGGCTTCTATTTCCACTGATGAATGAGACAGATTCATGAGGAGATCCTACGCACAACTAAGCGAACACATCGCTATTTCGGTCTGATGTAGAGGCTCCATATGTGTCAGCAGTACTATAAATGTAAGTCTTATACACTTTCAGGGGCTGCATCTGTAGCGCTTCATCTAAGAAGACTGTTTTACTTTACCACACGGTTACATTCACCCACCCAATTTATTCTCAGAATACCCAATGGCTCAATAACCCTGTTTTCCCCTGGGAACCACCAGTGTACAGTCCCATTCCATTCAAAAATATAACAAATATATTAAATTAATATATTCAATGAACAAATATATTCAATGAACTGTGTAACACAAAACTGAAACTGTTTTTTGGGATGGCTGAGTGGTTAAGGTGTTGGACTTAAGCCCAATAAGCAAATGTCTATGCGGGTTCAATCCCTGCTCCTGTAACTTGTTTTTGAAGTGACAGAACACTTTGAAGATTTACACTCTATTAAAATATGTATTTACTAAATTTCAGTTCTCTTCACTCCCTGGGATAACTGAACTCTCACTATCACATACTTAAGGCTTTACATGCATTAGCTGTGATACAGCTCCTAATAAAGACAGAATGAAACTGTATCAATAATAAATGACATGTTTTAAACAAACGTGTATTGATAAACTTCATTAATAATAAAAGTGGTGTGACGGGAAAGCAAATTAAATATTACAATGATATTCCAAGCAACTGATGTGTGCCGGAACCAAATGTCATCCACTGTGGGCTTTGTAAATTGTTATAAAAATTGTAAGTGAAGTTGAGATAATTAACAATTTGTTGAATCCTGCAGTTACAGATTAAAATGTGAGAAGATTTTCTCTGGGTTTATCTCTGTCCTAGTGCCTGATGTGAATATGCTGAACGCAGTGTCTTTGATTTATGTACTCAAACAACCAAAGAATCCCATTCTTGTCATCCTATGGTTTGTCAAACGTGATTTTTTCAAAGTGGGTGCGATTTCGTTTAGTCTTTCGCTCTTGTACTAGAGCAGTAATGTTTCTAGACATGCATGAGCATGGTATAGCAGGCTGACAGCAGGAACACGTGGCCCACAAGCAGTGACAGTATCAGAGGTGTCTGCAGTATGTTGGTTTGTGAGCAGCGATAAAATAAAATGCAGAGGAAGCAGGTGTGCCTGCATTAATAAAGCTCCATCGATCGGAAAAAGTAACAGAAGAACCAACCTAAATCCAACAGAAAGTTTCTGCAGCTGAAATCACAGGCAAAACTGCCGCAGGCTTGAATTCACAACCTCAGCATGACTTCACTATGTACTGCTATATAAGTACGATGCACTGACCAACTGTGCCACTGGAGCTGCACAATGGGTTTGTTACATGTCTTAGATGTATTTATTGGAAGGTTGCAGAAATCATAAATCACTGATTTCATTATCTGCATGTTTAATATCCAGGAGAGAGAACTCCTTCAGGTTCTACAGCTCATAAGTGCACTTTAAGAAGTCTGCTTTTGTGAGATGGATCTCCGAGGTGCAGCTTTTTTCTTATTACTAAAGATACCTCTACATTGTAAACTATTTGAAGACCTAGAAAAAGGAACATGGCGTTAGTTGAAATAAGCACTGAATGGGTTAAAACCCACGCTCTTTGAATTGCTAAAGCGATGCCTTGAGGAGAATAAATCAACATACTGTATTCACATAGGTCACTCGGCCACGGACAAGAACGATCAGCTACCACCACTATTATTATCATTATTATTATTATTCAACCATTTGGGGAACAATACAGTTGAACAATCCCACTGTTCTTATGGCAAGAAAAATAACATGAGACCACTGTAAGAGGACGAGTGTTGTAATTGTTTGAACAATTGATTTCTATTTTTACCTCTTATGGGCGACCCTGTGGTATTTCTCTTCATTGTTGTGCACGGGCTAGTTCTGCAGCGATATTTGTCGCAGAAATTTCTGCGCAGCTCCGTATTAAATCTGTTTTCAACTGCAATGGACAGAAGACGACTCCAGTAGATAGCTGTGTAGTTCTGTAGGACCACACACGACACAGTGATAGTGCGGCTCTTAATGGGCCGGTACACAGACCACATGAGAGGCAAGCAAAACGCTTTTAAAATTCCAAAGGCTCACCAAGTCAGAGGAACAGCAATGAACTGAAAAGATCTGTTACAGACGTCTATGTCAACCTCTTTAGAGCTATAAATGCCATTTGTTTAATTTATCTGTAGATTAACACTCCCAAGTAACAGCACTTTACAGTATATTAATGTTAATTCCGCTGGTGGACATTAGCTGGTGTTTTTTGTAACAATTTGTTTGCTCTGCTGTAAGGAATAATAATAATAACATCACTTTATTAACCCTTTACAATTTATTGCATTAGGAATGATCTTTTTGCATACCCCAGCTTGCTCTCCATGAGGCACACAGATAAGGAGAGAGCCTGGGGTCAGAGCACAGGATCTGCCATTGTATGGTGCCCTGGAGCAGTTGGGGTTAAGGGCCTTGCTCAGGAGCCCAGTGGAGTAGGATTCCTCTGCTGGCAGAGGGATTTGAATGAGCAACCTTCCAACCACAGGCGCATATCCTTAGCCACAGAGCCACTGCTCCACCCCAAGTATGTAAAGTAAAGTATAGTAAAAAATATACAGTATATAAAGCACGCAAACTTAAATGTTCAAAGTTTTCAGGCTCTTAAGCATTTTCCTTCACATATGGAAAAAGTTCTATGTGTTCTTGTCACATTTCTCCAAGTAGATAATCTACACAAGAGTGCATGTAACAGTACAGGACATATACTGAGGAATTCGCGCAGCTTTCAGCTCAGTGCAGAGTCCAGAGGGAGGAATCGCTCGCTGAACGATTTCTCAGGAAATCTTGGTTGAGATTCAACAGGTGCTTCTTCAACAGCTATGACATGTTGGAAGACTCATCGAAGTCTGAAGAGATCAGCCTCTGTGACAGAGTGTCCAGTGACACTAACTAACTGTCCTACTGTTCTCTGCTAATGTAGAGGGTGAATGTTGATTTAGGTGAATGTAAGGTTTCTTTCTTGTAAAATATTTTCGAGCGTATTTTTGCTGCTGAAAATTAATCTTGTGTATTTGAATGAATTCTGATATTGTCACCTAATTCTATACATTGTTTCATCAAATTAGAACATTTAGAGGAGCTCAATTGCATTAATTAATTGCATAGTGATATTATTTCTTGCCGTTTAAATACTTCAGTCAAAACTGTAGAGAAGTTGCTCCTGTTTTCACCATTATAAGAACTGTGATGCACCAGTATTATTTACTCTCATAAAAGTATTGTAATTGTATTGTTCTGTTCCGTTACAGCCTTGAGTGACACAAATCTTCTCCTTTACTGCACTACACTTCTCAGTTCAGCCAGTTCAGCACACAAGGATCCTCAGTCAAACAAACACTGCAATCATTTGATAAATGCCATTTCTCATCCTTTCTCTTAGTGTTGGTGCTACTATTGTATACAAAGGAGGCGACTTGACAATGAAAGGTGTAATCATCTTAAAGAGAGTCTTCATGAAGGTGTGTGTCGGCAAGCTCTCCTCTGGCAATTGACCGGGCTTGTGAAGAAACCAATCTCATTCAACAACCATACAAATTGCACAGCTTAAGGCACATGAAGCACAATTTGTGGGCTAATTGACACAAAACAATGTCACTTCACATTATCCACAAAGCTGTTTTGCTTGTTTACCACCTCTTCCTACATTACAGTGAGCACATACTGTATATTTCAGTATCTTTTATTTACCTTACTATTTTACTGTCCCTTTCACCCATGTGGAGATGTATCCACAGCCAAAACCCCGTGTTTCGCCCTACGTTTGTGCCAGTTTTACAATCGGTGTAGGAGCCTGCCTTACAGAGGTCCAGTGGCACAGTTGGTCAGTGTGTGGTATGCATGTAGCTGTGCACAGTGGAGTTATAATGAGGTTGTGTGTTCAAACCTTCCCTGGAGCATTAAGTCTTTTGAACGTTTTCCACCCATAAAACGTTCATTTGCCGTAGTAGTTTCACTGTGACTTTGCAGGTAAAATATTCTTAATGAGAATAATATTTCATATGCGATAAATAACTGAACTAGAAAATATTGGAGAGAAATGGCTAGTCACACTATTTGCAGCAGGCACTCAGACAGAGAAATGTCCTGTCATTAAAGAAAATTCATGAAGAAGAGGAGTGACATCATTGCAAAGGCAATATTTTCTGATGTCTGTCTTGGTTAATAATCATTTGCGTGGGAATTACTTCTGTCATTATTACTAATACTGATAAAAACAGAGACCTCACAGCTCTCTGGAAGTTGGCCTGGACTCTAGAAAGTGTTTTTATTTGCAAGCGGCTCTGGAACTCAACACCTGTTGATGGGTCACTTCTGTCAGATACATCAGTGGAACCCAAGCCCACCTACACACACATTCACACACACTGACAGATATACTGTACACCTACACTCTCACACACATTTACACTCACAGACACATTACACATTTATACACACAATAAGACACTCACACACTCACATATATACACTCACAGACTCACAGATACACAAATAGACACTATATACGCACATAGACACCTACATACACTCTTAGGTACAGACACACTATAACTTACACTAATGCAGATACTGCTAATATTACAACAGTAACACAATCACCAAAACTGACACTATCATTGTTACTAACACTGACAAAAACTACTACTAGACTAATAATACTTATAATAACAGTAATACTCTCATGAAAACTAACATGATGGTGATGAGTGTTAATACTCTGACACTAACACTATAAGTATCACTAATATTACATAAATACTAGCATTAAAACTAAAACTATCAGTAATGCTATCATCATTAATACTCACATAGACACTACACACACTGACAGACATGCCCACACATACACTTACAAATATAAAACTACACACTGACAGACACCACACACCCACGGACACAAACCATACACACACATTCTCAGGCATGCATTCACAGAAACAAATAGACACTATGCATACTCATAGACACACACTTATAGACACCAAACACTCAGAGACCCCACACGCTCACACACTAACAGACACAACTAGCTCACAGACACATACCTCCACACACACAGACACCACACACTTCCAGAAACGCACCCACACACGCACAGATACCACAAACTCACTTAACTACAGATACACTATAACACAAATATAAATACTACTAATACTACAACAGTAACACTATAATTATAATTAATATTAACATGAATATGAACATTAAAACTAAAACAATCAGTAGTGCCACTGTCATTAATACTCACATGAACACTAGCATTAAAACTACCAGTTGTACTCTCACTAATATTAACATGAAGACACTGATATTAGTATTAGTTGCTGCTCGTGACGTCACACCGCTCTCTGTGACAAATGCGAGACACTTAGACGCGTGCAGTGACGAGGCGCCTGTCGCCGTGGTTACCATTCTTATGATTTATAAACACTGGAAAAATGCATTTAAACTGTTACTTACATTCATTTATGAACTTGAAATATCATTTTCTAGCTCTAGGATACAGTTACCTAAATAATAATATGAATTATCATTGTTTAATTTCGGATTGAATATTATTAACCCTAAATGCACTATGGTAATTGGTCGATACAGTCTTTATTAACTGTTTTCTAGATACTTAAACAGGGTCAAGAAAAGAATCAGTACTCACCAATCAGTGAAGTTAATCGATTTTTCTACGGTTCTTCAGTTGAAATAATTGGTTGTCGATAGATAAGTGATCAATAACTCTTCTCCGTGAGCTCCGTGCGCCTGCCGCGCTCTTTCTCTCTCTGATCCCGGTGCTCTGGCTGGTGTCTGTGACGTCACAGCGCTTATTCTGACAGACAGAGCGCGTCTCTGCTGCTTTTGTGTCTTTTTCATGAATGGCAGAGGTACTCGAAATGTTGCAAAAAGAAAAGCGTTTTTTTTTGTAAAAAAGTGAGTGCTGATTTTTATTTTATACAGGAAACGCATGCATGTTGAAACACTATTTAAATTCTATAAATAACTAAGAAATAATAAAGCAAGGAAAACATGATATATGTAAAAATACAATTTGATCACATAATTTACTTCATTACCTCTGGTGGTTATATGTTTTTTTTTCTGTTGTGTTTTTTTCTCTTGTACATGTTTCTTAATCTTCTGGTTGTAGTTAAATTTGTAAATTCTATATGTTTAATAAAAAAAGTTTAAAAAATAGCACATCTCTGCTGGAGGAGACTCCTGGTTTTCATACAAATATAACATCTCCAAAAAACTAAACCGGGCTGTGAAGAGAGGTGATTTATAACAGTTGGAGAAGGAGAGCGACAAACCGAGGAATGAAAATCATTAAACAGAAAAAAAATAGTTTACTTCACAGATTAATGCGTTACAAAGCGTACCCGTGTGGAGCAGTAGAGAACGAGCACAAGTCCCTGAAATAAGCACTTTTAAGGGTTTTACACGAATCTTCAGAGTAAAAGAGCCAGGAGGATCAGACTCCTGATCCTGGAGGTGTATACTGGTTTTATTTCCACCAAGCTCTCACTTCTATAGGTAGTCTGATGATTTCACTTAACTTTATAACTGTAACAAGACTTCATCTAATTGTACATTTATAAGACTGTCTGTGAGACACTTGTGAGAGCAGCTGAATCCCAGGGCTGCTGTGGAATCACACACAGACAGATCTTCTTCTGTGTGATCTGAGTCCCACTGCTCAGAGCTACAGACTGGTCAACTGGTCACTATTTTAGTCACGACCATCGGCCTTTGGCTACTAATAATCAATATACTGATCAGAGTGTCAATACTGGTGTTTACTACATAAATACAAAAATAATTCCACACGCACTTGTGTTATAAAACACTTAAAAAACATGTTTGGAGGTTGATATACATTAAAGAAAGTAATACTGAAGGGCTGGAAGTCCTGGAAAGGGTTTATTGAAGTTTCTTGCTTCTGCCCTGGAACAGAGCCCACAGCTGCCAGATCAGTGACCCCTGAGCCCAGTTCACAGAGAGGAGAATCAGGAGCTCTTTTATGTCTCTAAGAGGGCTGGGAGAAAGGGGGAAAGGGGGAAATGTGACTTGAGTCCATGCTGTTCTGTCTGATATTGTTCATGTAGCAGTACTGATTGTCTGAATATCTTCTGGTTCTGGATTGTGAGGATAGAGAGCAGTACAGCATTGAGCTTCTGTCTGAGTGTGAGTCTGAGCTGTGAATCTAACTGAGAAGAGAATAATGATTTTTTATTCTGCCTCTGAGAATTTTTCTTCTTTGCCAAGTGGTGTTACATCCCCTTCAGATACTCTGCACAGACTGCCAGAGTGAGAGAAGAGGAGAGAGAGATGGACAGATAAGAGCACACACAGCGAGAGAGACATACGTCTTGATTTACTTTGAAGCAAGTTTCAACGGTAAACGCAGACGTCACTTTGAGCACTTGGTCTTTTATAGTACAAATATCACACTGTGCTCTACATGGGCGTGTCTTCAAGATCGTTGTGAACCAAACCTTCTGCTTTCCGAGGCAACTGATTCTTTCGTCGTTAATTCCCAAATCTTCAATGAGAATCAGTGAAACGAAAACCAAGCACATGTACACACTCGCGTCCTAGCGTGAAAAAAATGATGGAAGCATTTGAGAAATAAGAAGAGTAGTCTGAACAGCTCCGGCCTATGAACTGCTCTACAAAGTGATCGCTACCTCCACACCCAGTTTATAACACTGACAATGATGCAGGAAGCACAGCAAAGTTCTAAAACCAGCGGTTTTCTCAAAAGTAAAATCTTCATCTTTTAAATATTGTCATCCATATATTTTCGTTTTTCTCTTTTTCACATTACACGGTTTTGAGAAATAGACTGTCTTGTAATGAAGGCTGCATTAGAAAATGTGTATCTAAATTAAAATCAGGTTTATGACTTTTGCGTTATTCAGCTTTCTTAGCGCTTGGGTCTCGATTCAGATATTGCAATGAAAGCAACAGGGGAATAAGTTTTCCTTTTCTAAATCAAAGGAGATCTGCTCACAAGGAAGTATAAAAACTTCAGCGTTTAATTTTTGAAGACCGCAAATTGTCGAAACACTGTTGCTTCATAAGCTAATAAGTAACGTTTCTGAGCACGCATTGTATTACTAACGCTGTTATTAATACAAAAAAAGCTTAAATTCACATAATGGAATTTGGACGGCTCAAAGTAGTCTATTCCCAGTGGGCAAAAGACGTATAATATACGTCTATTAAACGCATACCTTAGATGTCTAAATGTGGTCTGCAATTCGTCTAGAATGAAATTCTAATATACGTCTAAAGTTATACGTCAATTATACGTCTATGTTTAGACGTTCATTATACATAAATGGTTGGAGTTCTATTATACGGATAAATTTAGAGGACTATTATACATATATGGTTGGAGTTCCGGATAAGTTTAGAGGTCTATTATACGGATAACTTTAGAGGTCTATTATACGTATATGGGTAGAGGTCTATTATACGGATAACTTTAGAGGTCTATTATACGTATATGGTTAGAGGTCTATTATACGGATAACTTTAGAGGTCTATTATACGTATATGGGTAGAGGTCTATTATACGGATAACTTTAGAGGTCTATTATACGTATATGGTTAGAGGTCTATTATACGGATAACATTAGAGGTCTATTATACGTATATGGGTAGAGGTCTATTATACATCAAAGATAGGTTTTATAGGTGTAGAAACAAGTAAACCAAGCCAATGATTAGGTTTAGAAATTTATTCTGAAAATACACATTCACACCTGAAACATATGTATTTCAAATTATACATTGTATACAATCAATCAACAATCAACATATGGGCAATAATCATAAAAAACACAACTAGTCTTAAACTTCAGCTACAAATTCTGGTAACATGGCAATATACAGTATAGTAATGACAAACACAAACTAATTACATTAACACACTAACTCAAAACCACAAATATAGATTTCTATATTTATGTCTTTATTTAGTGGTTTCATTAGTGACAAAGGCTAAACGTTCTTGGAAAAATGTATTTTATGTGTTGCAGAAAAAACTGACTTGCTTTAACAAAATATGTTTACAAATCCTTTCACCTGGCATTTTCGTAGTTAGAAATTATGGAACGCTCTGTTAAAAGCAAGGGAGTTTTTATGTCCGTTGCAGTTCTTTTGCAACATGAATATAATTATATCGTTATTAATTTCTTGAGATACGCGATTCCATATTATATTCCCTTTTAATCAAATTCTAAAAGTATGCTTGTTGACTCCGGTATCACGTTAGTTAAAGACTTCGAAGCTTACAATGTTTAGGGAGAAATGGAATACTGGTGTGTATGTTTTCTTTAAAGTACCGAGACCAGCCATATACTGTATGTTTATGTTAAGATTTCCCTTCAGTGGTAAAATTAGATATGAATATTCAGTACTTAAACGGGCACAGTTAAGACATTAAATATACATATACATATTGTATACAGTACAGTTTGCATACGGTAATATGTTTATGTTACGCGATTAAAAAATAAATAAATAAAACTAGAAGGTCCAGCACCAGCTGGATTCAAACACACAACTTACCCGTTGGTAATCACGCACCTAGACCAGTAGGCTACAAGACAGCTCGCATAAGCAGGCAGGCGAAACAGCCCTACACAGCCCTGCCGCAGTACACGGATATAATCATACCGTTATTAAATTCTTGAGATACGCGATTCCATATTATATTCCCTTTTAATCAAATTCTAAAAGTATGCTTGTTGACTCCGGTATCACGTTAGTTAAAGACTTCGAAGCTTACAATGTTTAGGGAGAAATGGAATACCGGTGTGTATTTTTCCTTGTGATATTTTAAGCTCTAGTTGAATGATAGGTGTCGCATTTTAAATCATTTTCGTAGTTAGAAATTATGAAACGCCCTGTTAAAAGCAAGGAAGTTTTTATGCCCGTTGAAGTAAAACAAAATGCCTGACAAAGTATGGCTTGGACAGATTCCAAGTGCTTGTACAAATGTGCTAAAGAAATTATACTTTGAGTATACAGCTTGTCCAAAGTCATCCATTATTAATACTATTAGTAATATCTTCGGTAAAGGCTTTGATGCATAAATATTTCTGATAAAGGTAGGTTGTGTACTTTTGTCCAACTGAGCAATCTTGCTTTCATAAAATATACCAACATTTTAATGACTGAAGATTAACATGCTGTAATACACTGTTCAAAATTAAAGGCTCAAATGCTGTACATGAGAGGTTAAGCTCCCCCTGGCGGTTTTACAAGGTGACGCCGGATAGTTTCCACGTGACACTGCGTGATACTGCGTGATACCGCAAAATAACTCACCCATTTTTAATGGCTGCATCTGTAAAAGGAGAATATACCCCAGACTGCGTGTAAAGTCCTTCTTGAGGTATGCTTTCAAAATAGCTGCACCAGGCACTTGGACACAGATAAACACAGGGATTTAAAATTCAGGAATATGAATGGTCAATTGCTTACAGTTGGGTTTTTTTACGTTTCGTATTCAGCGATTTGTGTATAAATCTTTTAACAATTCATTAAAATGCTAACAATATGTAAAATAAAAACAACAGCACCGTTAAATGCCGGGGAGACGGGCAGTTTTTTTTTTTTTACAATCAGATTCCAATCTCTAATGCTGTGTTTGAGAGCTGTGTGTGAGAGCTTACTGTACATAACTTTCCTTTTCTCACATTTTCTGACAACTATTCCAAAGGGGCACCCTGTCAAGATGTGAGTCGCTCTTGAATCAGAGCTGGGTGACACGGGCTTCTGTTCTGATATGGTTGTACGAGAAGCAGGAGGAATTGCTTCACTCGTATGAAGCATGAGCTGAATCAGGAGTGAGACATTTCGTGTGTTTGTGCATATGTCAACGCCTGACCTACATCGTAAAACTAAATTAAAAACTAACATTAAGTTGTCAGAGACATTCATTTTTATACAAACAAGGGACAGACAAAGTAATAATTCTTCATTAACTTGTCCTACACTGATCAGACTATTTGAAATTGTCTGATTCAGCCTGTGCAGTTCGTGCTAATTAGAACAACGCCAGTACTGAACCCTCATCACCGAACTGACTACTTAGCACAAGTTCAGCTGCTAAGTTCAGCTGCTCGCCAGCTTTGTTACCACAGCTGTGTGTTAAGCTTTGTGTTAAGTAGTCTGCAGCTTCGTGCAAAACAGTTCGGCAGTTCATTGCAATTTACCCAACGTGTTTTCTATAGCTTTCAGCTGCAGTTAATTTACATAAAGAAAATCTAGTACTGAGGACTCTGATTGGTTTAAAAGCAACATGAGCCAGACAGGAGTCAAACCTACAATCTTCTGATCCAAAGTCAGATGCGTTATACATTACGCCACTGGCCCTAATCTTATGGTGCTCAACTGCACCATAGTGACCTCAGTGCCACTACTAGTAATACATCGCCCCCGTCCATAATTTCTAAGTAAAAAAAAACGTTTTCTATACTTGTCTGTTTAAAAATATTATATCTTTAAATAAGACAAAGGGTTTGTGTGTCGCGCTAAAGTTTCGATTCATTTCAAATGCAAAGAAAAACCATTTTCTTCCAAGAAATCATAAATTTGTCTCATCCTCAATACTATAATCCTCTCTTGTAGTAGTAAAGCATTTTGAGTTCAACCGAACAATATATTAAAGGAACAAGTAATAGGTTTATTCCATGCTGAAAATAGAAGAGAGAAAACACAACGTTTCAGCTATACAATTAACATAATGTTCTCCTGAATAACTACTCGAAAGAAGCCACAGCTCAGGTTTTAGAGAGATTTGAAATCAGATCGATGGATTTAGAGTCCAGACTGCGAACCGACAGCTGACACATGTCTTTTACAGAACCGTTTTGATTTTTTCTACTTTGTCCCCGTGAAGTCATTGTCCTGCTCGCAACCGAGCCCAACACACGGTAATGTCTGGTTTCTGTCGCTGGGTGCTCACCCTGCGGTCCATATGGGTCCTAATGCCCCAGTATAATGAGGGGGACACTAAACTGTAAACAGGTGCCGTCCGTCTGCTGAGAAGTAAAACTGAGGTCCTGACTCTCTCTGGCCTTTAAAAATCCCAGGTCGCCTCTTGAAAGAGTAGGGGTGTAACCCCGGCATCCTGGCCCAATATTCCATTGGCCCTTACCAGTCATGGCCTCCTAATAATCCCCATCTATGAACTGGCTTCATTACTCTGCTCTCCTCCCCACTGATTGTTGATGTGTGGTGAGCATTTTGGCACAGTATGGCTGCCGTTGCATCATCCAGGTGGGGCTGCACATTGGTGGCGGTAGTGGGATTCCCCATTACCTGTAAAGTGCTTTGAGTGGAGAGTCCAGAAAAGCGCTATATAAGTGTAAGCGATTATAATAATAATTATTATTATTATTATGTAAATTGCAATAAAAATAAAATATTTGATTCAAAATCGATTAATGTAAAAACTGATAAAGCTAATGCTTTTTTCAGGGCTATATCTACTTTTAAAAAAAAAGAGAAGTCTGTCTCGATTGTGAAATTTGTAGAAGGTGCACAAGCAGGTGCCTTCACATCTCCAGCTTCAGTCTCGCCTGTAGCTGCGAGAAGGTTAAAAGCACACAAGTGATCTGTAGACGATGTTCAGGGAAGAGAGAATTCTGTTTTCAGCACAGGGAGTGAGAATGAGCTCAGTCCGGCTCCCAGCAGAACCCATTCTGGTTTGGTTACTGTTAGACTGTGCGTCTGAGGCTCTTTGGATCGCAACGTGAAAAAAAACAATTGCTCACATTGAGAGGAAGGGAAGATCAAAAGTTTAAAAAATCAGAACCAAAGATTTGGATCCGGGGCCTCATACTTATCAAATTATTAAAATAATAGTTATTAAAATTTCAGATTGTGTTTCTGCAACATTTCGTGCACAGTACGCCATTTTTATCTAAAAATAAAACAACAGCCACAACAAGGGCTTTACACGCAGTCTGGGGTATTTTCCCCTTTTATATTTTTGCCACTTTATATTGAACCTGTTATACTCCCAAAAGTGCACAGTAGCTTGTACTTAATAAAAATGTACAATTCACCGCTGGTATAAACAGCGTGCCGTGTCTGCCATTATAAGCATTTGTTTAAAAAATAAGTCCACAATACGATAAAAACACAGAAAGCACAAAGTTAATAATCCAACGATACAAAATCAATACCAAATCATAAAGCCAATTAAGTAGCTATCCTTTGAAAACAGAGAACACCTTTATATCTACAAAAAACTTGACATTTGCATTACAAAATGTATTTTTGAATTACAAAGCAGACAGAGTAGTCCCTTAATTCATAGATCAGATCTTGGCCAAAACAAGACAATCAGACGGGAGCTGAATTCGGAACAGGAGCCTCTGCTTCGTCGTTTATTGAGCTTTTGATCAATGACTGAATTAAAGAGATTCACTATTTTAACTCTTTGATTAAAATACACAAAAAGCACCTTCCTTCAAGCCAGAGTCGAACCAACAACCTAAGGATTCCCAAGTGTTTCTATTACAGCTCCCCACTCTACCAACTGCTCTCTGGCACATACTGCCCAATCTAGTGAAATGTTCCAGATGAGTAAAATCCCAGATCGACATTGTTTCCAACTCGTTTCCTTAGTTTTTTTTACCTTGAATTTAAGCCACAAACCAGGATTCTACTGTACAAACTTCCGGGGATATTAAAACATGTTTGATGGGGCATCAATCATTCCAGGCTGAAATTGACACCTTTTTTTTTTCTTGGGGGAAATGAGGAACAAAACTAAATGTCATTCTGTGTTTCGAAGAAAAGCCGTACCTGGGAGACTCCTTCTCTGAAGAAGTTTGCCATCACCCTGCAAGGGAGAAGAGCCATCAATCACTGAGACAATTAACATTAAACACGTGAAATAAAATTGTGATTTTTTTCCCACTTAAGGCTTCTATCGTTTCTACTCTAACGAGAAAAGCTTTTCATCAGAAGTGGGATTTGAACAAATGTCTCCAGGAGAAACTGCTAACTGACCGCAACGCCTTAGACAACGAGCCTTCCTGCCTGTGGTTATTGTATTGAATTATATGTTTATAAGAAAAAAGTGAAATCAAGTAATGAAGGAAACGTATTTTTTTCATGGAAGAAACTAGTACGAGCAAATGTAAAGTTTAGAGCAGCGCTCAATAAAAACGATCAGAAACCGAAAGCGCTTCTTTTGCGGATCAGTATATTCCAATACCGGTGGTTCTGCAGAAGAAATAAGCCGAACTCCAAACACTGTTGCCATTACGGCTACTCTGGCTGCAGCTGCTTTAAGATCTACTCAGCGGGCACAGGTTGTAGGAGGTCAGACTGGTTTCCGCTGTCTAAATAACAGTGTGCGAATTTAAACTTATTTAAATAAGACTATTTACAATGTAATACATGCTCCAAAAGCGTTAATACTGCACTGGCTGCTATTTGAAACGCCTTCATAAATGACGCGTAATAGAGATTGATGCAGCTGGCTTTTATGCTTCACAATACATTGGAATCAGGAAAATATACTGTATTGTAATCAGGAAAATAAATCAATTATTAATATGCAATACAACGTCTGTTCTTAAAAATGATAGCTGTTTTACACTGACGTTGCTCTTTATAAGATAATCCAGATTGTGAAGACGACTGCACTCTCGCAGATCAAAATATTACACGAAGGATGTAAAGCACACTCTAAATTTATCCGAATATTTGATTTCCGCGATCCGTTTAGGCTACAACAGGCAACTTGGCGCTTCTCCAGCAAACCATTTCTCAGTTTTGTGAAATACTTGTGCGTCCAGCACACCACTACCTGTAGCTTGTCAGGATGGCTGAGTGGTCTAATGCGCCAAATTTAAGGGCTCTTGTTTTTCCATTGCTTGGGTGTTTTGGTCTCTGAATAGTGGCGTGGGTTCAAATCCCACTTCTGACAGCTACCGTCTTTTCCCTGCCTTGCGTTTTTCCTGTCTTCTTGTGCTCGCTGACAACGACAGGAAGAGGAAAACGGAGAAACCGGCTTGGGGGCACATGATGGGCAGGGAAATACTTCTTGAACACTTATGCGATTAGCAGAAAGTCAAATAGGCTTCGATTTTTGCCTTAAGAACTGTTTGGGCTGCCTGTAATCGAGGAAAGATTAACTGCAAAGTATGCATTCAAATGTGAAAGACTGAAATATAAAACCACAAGAAGACTTATTAAAAGAAACATTGTTTTCCTTGCGGTTTCTCCTGTATTTCACTGGCTGGAGACGCTGTGTCCGGGCTCAGCGGTTATATAAGAAAAGACACAGGCGCGGTTCATGGTTCTGCGCTCACCGTGCGGAATGCGCGTCTCTTCTCTCCTTTAATACCTTCATACACTCCTCTCAAACCACAGCAAATTCCCGGAATATTTCGGTTTTACCTATTTCACAGGTAGTGGGTCTTTCCCAACACGCTGAAAACAGGAAGGTATTCCTGATCGTAGGCGAAGATGTGCAAAAATAAATTTCCTAAAATCCAATAAGGTCCAGTCACGTTCAGGTACTATTCTGATGTAGATGAATATTTTTGGCACAGCTGTTACAACAAACAGGTAAATAAACTTTTTTTATTATTCCATTTGAGCTGTAGTTTTGAAAATGTTTTTTTTCCATTCATTAAATAATACAAAACACAAACCCACCATAAACGTCTGACCATTGATATTCCTGAATTATAAGATCGTACACATGTACAGCGAAATTCGTGCAAGAGTCACAGCTGGTAGGCAGTTTAACGAATATGATGCCTTTCAGGGGCCGAGTATTAGACACGCGTTATCGTGCGGAGCTTAGTCTTCCTCTAACGCAGTCTTTGCCTCGGACCACCCCTCTTGGCACATTAGCCCTTTAATTTTCGATTTTCTGTATAGAACACCGAATATCTTGAGGAAGTCTGTCAAGCAAAGACTGCTGGATAATTGAGGTGCAAACATTGGTTCAAAATCAACATCCTCTGCTATTGCCGTTGATTCTTTGAGAGTTTCTTCAAGTTCTTCATCTGACCTTCAATATCGAGGGATATTGAGCATAATACCGTACTATTTGTAGCTTTCTTTTGATCGCCCGTTTTATTAAAATGCCAGCCTCTTTTACAATTATTTAGATGTTTGGCAAGGTGTAATAGCCCCCCTCGCATCCTCAGCTATAATATTTTAAAAGTACAACAAAATTACATTATATTGAACAGCGTTTATGTTAACATTTATATTCAAATTAAAGTAAATATACGAAAATATTAAAATACAACTTCGGCGATCTGTCGTTTTTGCTTGTCAAGTTCTCAAACAATTTTGCGTTGTATTTTAAATTACTTTAGCTGAAGATGCAACGGGAGCATAAGTGAATTCTCCCGCCACCCACTGGAACATATAATTCCATGGGTGAATACTAACTGCTCGCAAGTTGCCAATATCGGAAATTATTGGAAATTCCCGGTAATGTTGACTCTGGTACTCAATTGTTTACTACTGCAAATATCAAAATAGTTCAGGTTTTGCGGAACAATTAAATTTTTGCGGTGATGATGTTTACTATAGGAAGAAGTGCGTCCCTGGGTGGGATCAAAAAACCCACCTTGGGGTTAATAGCTGAACACACTAACCGATTGCACCACAGAAATGCTTACACCTTGATTTTTTCATTTACATACTTTTGGTGAACAAAAAAATTCGCTCGCATTTCATCTTTCGCAAGCTATATGATTTAAAAAAAACAAGTTGTTCTTCAAAGGAAATGAATAAACGCATTAAACCAAATCAAGACTTCTTTGAGTGTCCCAAATTACATGTTCTGTAAAACAAGACAGGAAAAAAAGGTACCACTGGAATTCGGATCCAGGATCTCCTCTTTATGAAATAGGTGTTTTAACCAGCTTTACCAGAGCACCGGCAGAACACTATTCTTATACAGGTGGGTACCCACCCTCAAACCTTTGTTCTCCCGCTACTTTACCTTTGCCTACTTCCCTGTCTCTCTCACACCTGAAGAAGGCTCCACGGCCGAAACGTTGTGCTCTCTTTCTTCTTTTTTTCAGCATGGAATAAACCTATTACCTATTTTTATACAGCCGCTTGGACACACTGCTCTGAGACATCTGAGGTCGATGTGCTGAGCCTGGTCGCCGAGCAAAATCATGCCCAAGGGGGGGGCTGCTTTCGTGACGAGGTGGCCGATGGATGGCTAATCCATTGTGCTTTGCACGCGTGGGTTTGAATCCCATCCTCGTCGGTTTATGTCTTCGACTTGTGATCTGTTTTTAAGTCGGACTTGCTTTCTTTAGCTACTGTAGTAGAGCAGTTATATTTCTAGCGTTGGCTGAACATGGCTTACAGCAGTAGCTGACAGATATAGTCTCTTAATATTTAGGTTAAATGTATGCTTTGTACTGCTTTCACCTGATATTAATAGTAGTCCTGATGAACGATTTAGGGACATGGCGCATCTTGAAAATGTTCTTGTTAATTTCAGTTTGGAAAAAAGGCACTCACCAGAAGCAGAAACTGGTCGTATCTGCAAAATGCGCAATGCAATAGCATGTCTTGTCTTGCTATGAGTCCTTATCTGTTACAGGAGGCGTTGTAGGACTTTTTTAGCTCAGAAAAAGCTATCAATTCATCTTACATTTCTACTCCATCAATATTAGCAATGTTATCTTTACTAAGCTCTAAATAAACACAAATTTTAAAATACATTTTAAAATAAATCCTATTCCATATATTGTAACTTTTTGGTATTTAGAATTTTTATCTGAGGATGCAAGGGAAAGTATTATACAAATGTGAAAGAGGCTTGTATGTTAATACAATTTTCCATAAAAAGAAAACCAAAATCCGTATGATATTACTGTCAATATCACTTGATATCAACGTTCAGTTGAAAGGTTTGAAGAAACTCTCAAACAAGCAACTGCAGTAGCAGAGAGTTTTGATTTGAACCGATGCTTGCAGCTCAATACTCCATTCGTCCTCGAAAGAAGCAAAGACAAGTATGTTTTGAGTGTCTCCATGATCCTCTTCTCAGTCCAAAAGAAAGGTTTTATATGATCCTGATCCCACTAGAAAAAGGGTCAATTTCCGCCTGCACTGATGTCCCTTCAAACGTTTTATAAGAACTCTTGACGTTTATAGAGTAGAAGCCTGGTCCATTTCTTCTTCTGAACGAGACTATGGGAGTGAGTATTTTGATGTCGAACTGGGATTTAAATAAAGAGTAACACTACACTACATGGGGCTACACGTGTGACAAAGCGTTTACTTTTCGACCTCTCGATAGCTCAGTTGCTAGATCTTAAGACTGTAGAAAAAACAGTGAGTATTTCTTATGTCCCTGGACTGAATCCAGTTTGAAGGATGGTGTTTTCTTGTTCCTTAATCAAAAAGTGAAAATTGCTAATTTGTCTTTCACTTTGACATTCACCCGAAAGCTCAGTATACAAAGAAGTAAAGGCTCCTGTTCTGAATAATCCTCACGTCTGATTGTTTTGCTTAGACCTTTAAAATGTACACTGTGGACTGTTTGCTCTTCCTAACACAACTAAAAAGCCGCCGACAAACTTACCGATCGGGAGTTTAGTTCAGTGATAGCGCGCACTTAAGACGCTCCGTTTTCTATCGCCGGCATCTCTGTATTCTTTTTAAACGCGATATTTTTTATTCTTCGTGTGTGAATTTCAGGGAGACTCATAAACCCTTTGTCTGTTTTAAAGATACATTATTTTAAACCAGACATAATGAAAGACGTAGTAACTAGACACACGTACAAACCACATGAATAGTAGCGGCTCTGAACTCAATGTGGTGCTGTATGGGAATGCAATACAAACGCCAATGGCACAAAGGATAACGTGTCTGATTACGGATCAGAAGACTGTAGGTTTCTACTCCTTCCTGGTTCGTGAAAAAGCTTTTAAACCACACTACTCAACACTGACATCGTAGTGTGTGCGGTCCTGCACAACCTTACTATCGACTAGATGAGTCTTCTGTTCTATCTCCGATTCTTTCCGCACATTCCTGCTATTTCACCACCGTTATTGTAGGACAACAGCCACAGACACCAGAAGATATATTATTCCGAACAAATGTCTTAAAAATATTACGTTGAAAAGGGTGACAATAAGTTTTTGTTTCTTTAAGGTAACCTTACGTTTCCCTGTAAAGTTCACATTATTTTCTGTAGCCGCAAAACCCCAATATTTCTGCTGTCTCCCGAGAAACACAAGCGTGGAGTCAAATCATATTAAATAACACATCTATTAATTTAATACCCAGATGTGACAGAACACATGTAAGACTTACACACAGCCTTAAATATGCGATAGGGAATTTGCAGGTATCCTGGGGAGGGAAGAGAACTGATATTAAGGAAATACATATTTAAAGGGGGTGTAAGTCTTTAAAGTGTTTTGTCAAATCTGGGTGTTAACTGAATAGTTTTTTAGCATTATTTATTGTGTTTTGACTCTATACTTGTGTTTCTCAGGAGACAGCAGAAATATTGATTTTTACATTTATATTCACATTCCCGGTGATATTGACTTAGGAACTCAACTATTTACTTGTAGTTTGACTCGTGTCAAAAGTTGAACATCTCTGCAAACATCAAGATGGCTAAGGACGTGGAAAGAAACTCAATCACATTTAGAGAAGGTAATGTTTAGATCGGATTAATTCGAAGTGTGTCTCTGGGTGCGTTTGATCTACCAACGTTGTGATTAACTGAAGGACACCCTGATTGAGTGTGCCATAGAAACTGACACATGTCGTATTTCTTCTACATTCACAGATTTTTGGCTAAAGTAAAAAAAAATCGTTGTCATTTTCTTGCCAGCTGGCAGTAATTCTTTTGCATTGATAAGAAAGATGAACATTTTATCTTTCGCAATGTGTGGATTTCTTGAAAAACAAGTTGTGCCGAAAACGAAATGAACACTTCCTTTAAACATAATGCAGAAGCATGTTGTCTATAACAATAAACGGTGCGTGAAGACAGGCACCGCTGGGATTTGAACCCAGGATCTCCTGTTTACTAGACAGGCGCTTTAACCAACTAAGCCACGGCGCTGGCGAAGCGCTGCCCTTTTAAAGCCACTTGGACACACCTCTCTGTCACATCTTTGTTCGGTGTGCGGTGAGCCTGCTCGCTGAGCAAGTTGAGAAAGGATGTGAAATGGCTTTTATCCAGCAATCTCATTACCAAGGAGCTCGATCTGCTTTTGATGATTTACAGGGTGTCCAGTGCAACACAGGCGATGGGCTGCTGGGATTTGGAGCCAGGATTTCCGTTAACTAGACAGGTACTTTAACCAACTAAGCCACGGCGCCGGCAGAATTCTCCTCTTTTACTGCCGCTTGGACACACCGCTCTGAGACACCTGCGTTAAGTAAGCGCTGAGTCGGCTGGCTGAGCACGTTGCCTCCTTTACATTCGATAGGAACCCCGACACTAAGAGAAACATACAGAAATAGCTTTTATCGGGCATGTCCAATGCATGTCCAATGCACTTGATATCTCCCACGGGCGACAGAGTTCATTTATAACGCTTTTCCTTTCTTTCTTCTTTCTGTACACTTTGATGAAAAAAAAGAGAAATCATGTAGAGAAAATGTCTTTTTTACATGGAGAAAACGTGCACCAGGAAATGTGGTGTTTAGAAGAAGTGAGTTAACGTGAAAAGTGACCTAATTTACCGGAGTAAATGCTCACCTACAGTAGCAAGGTCTGCTTTACTACAAGAGCGACGTAGAATGAAAGACGTGATAATTTAATGCCGTTGTGGAACAAAATGCTATTTTCTTTAATTTCTTAATCAATTAGAAATTCAGAGTGACACATAAACGCTTTGTCTGTTTAAAAGTGATGATTTTTTAAAACTGATAAAAATGTAGAAAACACGTTTCTTACTTAGAAATTAGAGATGGGGTGGTGTACTAGTAGAGGCGCTGAACTCACCAAAGTGCAATTCAGTTACGTGACGGGCTAAGTTGTTTAATGGATAACGCGTCTGATTTCGGTTTTTAAGATTGTCGATTTGACTTCTACCGGGCTTGTGTGATTTAAATCAGGCTCCTCAGAAATAGATGACCGTTATGTAAATAGACCGCACCTGAAAGCAAACGTTGGGTCTGGTTTCCTTTCTTTCCTGCATGAAATAGCAAATCGTTACAAAAAACACCAGCTAATGTCCAATAGCGTTAGTCATTTAAACAAACATGAATATACCGTAGGTCTTGGTACATGGGAGCGGATTTCTACCACAATTAAAAAAGGGCAAATTATAATTACAGGCTTCAGAAACTTTCTCATACAAAAGTGACCATTCAGAATGATTCAGAATTCTCCTATTTTCCCAGTAGGCAAAAGATGTATAAAAAGAGCTCTACCTGGCGGTTTTCCCCGTACCTCGGTTTTTTCTGGTTATTGGACTCCCCTTCTGCCTTTTCGACTTTGCACCTCGCCTCTCACCTCGGACTGTTTGCTACCGGAGATCTCCTTGGATTACGATTTGCCTTTCGCCTTTTGACCACGACCTTGCCTCTCGTTTTTGGATTGTTCGCCTGCCTCATCTATTACCCGTGCCTGCGTCTGCACAGGATCCTTGTATCTTCCCACCAGGGATTCCTAACAGAATACCGAGCCCAAAGATGGATCCCACGGACGCACAAACCTTTCGCTCACTTTTCAATCGCCATTCCCAAGCTCTCACCCAGCTTCAATCTTCGCTCCACATTCTCTCCAACCACGTCGCTAGCCTTCCGCCCTCCCCTGTCCCTTCACCTCCAGCACAGACCACTGCTCTGATCCCTGTGTCCCCGCCCACCACTCCCGTAACCTCACTGTTTGTTCTCCCGGAAAGATATGACAGCAACACCGCGGGCTGTAGGGGTTTTATTGCGCAATGCTCCTTGGCTTTCCAGTTGCATCCTGAGCATTTTTTTTCTCCCCGGGAGCAGATCGGTTTCGCCCTTTCCTTGCTCACTGGCAAGGCTCTGGACTGGGCAGCTGTGTTGCTTGCTAGGGGAGATTTTCAGTTTGCTGATTTCCAGCTTTTTGCTGACCGGCTCCAGGCACGTTTTTCTCCAGTCAACCCGGACCTGACTCATCTCCGGCTTGCCTCGCTTCGTCAGGGTGATGGATCTCTGAATGATTATGTGGCTGACTTCCAAGCCCTCGCCACGGAGTCTGACTGGAACCCTGAAGCCCTGATTTGCCTTTTTTCTAAGGGTCTCTCTGAAGATCTAAAGGACCACCTGGTGCTCTTGCCACTTCACAACCACTCTCTCGAATCAGCAATCGCTCAGGTGGTTGAACTGGACACCCGCATTCGGCTGCGGAGAGCAGAGACTCATGATGGAAGCAGTCCTGGCCATCCTGAAGGTACTACCCCCACGGTGCCCACTTTGCATCATGCACCCCTTTCCTCTCTTTCCTTTCCACAGAGGGACTGTGTCTCTATTGCTCTGCACCTGATCACCTTCTCTCTGCTTGTCCCTTGAGACCCCCGTATCCCTCTCGAACCCTATTGCCTACTGTTGCAGCCTACTGTTAGAGTCAGTAGTACCGTTTTTTCTCAAACCTCGTCTGGCTCTTTATTCCCAGCTGAAATTTCTTGGACTGACTTACACCTTCCCCTTTTGGTTTTTGTTGACTCGGGGGCAGCGGGGAACTTTATAGACGCCACTTTTGCTAAGAAGTGGGATATTCCCCTGGCTCCGGTCTCGCCCCCGATCTGTATTCAAGCTCTGGATGGATCCCCGATTGCACCTGGACGGATTACCTGGCAGACCGTCCCTCTTTCTCTAACAGTTGGTGCGACTCATGTTGAGGAAATTTCACTCCTTCTCCTGGACTCGCCTGCCTACCCGGTAATCCTGGGTCTTCCCTGGCTCAAGAAGCACGATCCCCACATCTCCTGGGACAAGAACGAGCTCATTGCCTGGAGCCACTCCTGTCATGTCAACTGTTGTCGTCAGCCGGTTAAGGTTGCTGCTGCATTAACCTCTATGGAGGAGCACTCTACCATCCCGCCCCAATACAGGCATCTGAAACAAGCCTTTGAGCAGAAGGCTCTTTCGCTTCCACCTCACCGTACCTGTGACTGTGCTATAGAGTTGCTCCCTGGAACCCTTCCACCCAAAGGACCCTCTCACTCAGGCAGAGAATCAGGCTTTGCAAGATTATATTAAGGAGGCTCTGGAGTCAGGATTCATTCGTCCCTCCTCTTCTCCAGCCTGTGTGGGTTTTTTCTTCATTGGATAGAAGGACGGCTCCTTGCGGCTGTGTATTGATTACAGAGGACTGAACTCCATTACGGTCAAACATCGTTACTCCCTGCCTTTAATTCCAGCCACTTTGGAGTCCGTACGGGGAGCCCCCATCTTCTCGAATTAGATCTACTGGGGACTTACAACCTAATCAGGATACGTGAAGGGGATGAGTGGAAGACGGCCTTTATGACCACCCATGGACATTATGAATATCAGGTGATGCCCCGGCGGTCTTCCAGTCATTCACGAATGACATTTTTAGGGACATTATTGGGAATTTTGTTTTGGTTTACCTGGATGATATCCTCATCTTTTCTGCCAACCCTAGGGATCATGTCCACCACGTCCAGGAGGTCCTGACTAGACTCATTAACAACAAACTCTACGCCAAGCTTGAGAAGTGCGTTTTCCACGCCTCTAAAATTCACTTTCTGGGTAACATCATTTCCCCCCTTGGTGTAGAGATGGACTCTGCTAAGGTGGCGGCCATCAATGACTGGCCAGCCCCTCGTAACTTAAAGCAAATTCAACGTTTTCTAGGTTTTGCCAACTTCTATAGACGTTTCATCCGGAACTTTAGCTCCGTCGTGGCGCCTATCACAGCACTAACCCACAATCGACCAGGCTTGGGTAAATGGAACCCGGAGGCTAACCAGGCTTTTTTACGCTTAAAACAACTCTTCAGTTCGGCACAACTTCTACGACACCCGGATCCCTCTCAGCCATTCATTGTGGAGGTTGACGCCTCAGCCTATGGGGTTGGGGCAGTCCTCTCCCAGCACCATGGGGATAAGCACATTCCACATCCCTGTGCCTTCTTTTCGAGGAAGCTCTCCCCTGCCAAGGTTAATTATGATGTCGGTAATCGTGAACTCCTAGCTATCAAGCTGGCCCTGGAGGAATGGAGACACTGGCTGGAGGGGGCTCATCACCCCTTTGTCATTATCACGGACCATAAGAACCTGGCCTACATTCAGTCGGCCAAACGCCTCAATTCCCGTCAGGCCCGTTGGTCTCTTTTCTTTTCTCGCTTTAATTTTGTTATCACCTATACGCCTGGCTCGAAGAATGGGAGGGCTGATGCTCTCTCTCGGCTCCACGATCCCCCGGATCTGGACTACACACCGGAACCAATCATTTCATCTAACAGAATCCTCGGGGCGATCCACTGCTCTATTGAGGATCAGATCAGACGTGCCCTCAAAGGAGCTATAGTTCCTTTGTGCTGCCCCCCGGATAAGCTTTTTGTACCGGACAACTTGCGTTCTGCTGTCCTGCAATGGGGGCATGACTCCTGGTTTGCAGGCCATCCCGGGTGCAGACGCACTCTGGACCTACTCACCAGAGATTTCTGGTGGCCTTCCATGCGATCAGATGCTGCAGAGTACATCCGAGCTTGCCCGGTCTGTGCCAGGATCAAGACTCCGCGTGCCAAGAAGACCGGTCTCCTTCACCCTCTTCCGATCCCACACCGCCCTTGGTCCCACATAGCTGTGGACTTCATTACGGACCTTCCTAGCAGTCAAGGTCATACGGTAATCTTGGTGATCTCTGATCGTTTTTCCAAGGCAGCCCATTTCGTCCCCCTCCCAGCATTGCCCACAGCCCAGGAAATGGCGTCACTGTTTGTGCAGCAGGTCTTCAGGATACATGGGTTGCCCGACGATGTGGTCTCAGACAGGGGACCTCAATTTGTCTCGGCCTTTTGGAAGGCGTTCTGCCAAGCTTTAGGAACCCATGTATCTCTGACTTCGGGTTATCATCCTGAGGCCAATGGTCAGGTGGAACGGACCAACCAAAGCCTCCTTACCTTTTTGAGAGCCTTCACCTCCAACTCGCAAGATGACTGGTCATCGCTACTTCCCTGGGCAGAGTATGCCCATAATTCTCTTACCTCCTCCTCCACAGGTCTCTCTCCCTTCCTCTGTTCTCTAGGTTATCAACCCACTCTCATTCCTGTCACCCCTCCGGACACGGCTGTGCCGTCGGTGCGTCAATATATTTCCAAGCTGCGGAGGACCTGGAGAATGGCGAGGACAGCTCTCACCAAGTCAACCCAACGCCAGGCAGTCAAGTCACGACCACCAGGCAGTCAAGACCAACTCGTAAGCGAGCTAATCAGCCCCAGCAACGGGTGATTATTAACAAACGCAGCCGCACGAGTTAAACCACCTGCTCACATTCCACCGTGCGGTGCGCAGTGCTACTTATACCATCTTCACCTGCTTCCCGCTGCTCGGTATTGAGTCTACTTTTTGAGAGCTCTACCTGGCGGTTTTCCCCGTACCTCGGTTTTTTCTGGTTATTGGACTCCCCTTCTGCCTTTTCGACTTTGCACCTCGCCTCTCGCCTCGGACTGTTTGCTACCGGAGATCTCCTTGGATTACGCCTTTTGCCTTTTGACCACGACCTTGCCTCTCGTTTTTGGATTGTTTACCTGCCTCATCTATTACCCGTGCCTGCGTCTGCACAGGATCCTTGTATCTTCCCACCAGGGATTCCTAACAAACACTATCACTAAGACATACACTATCATTATCACTAACACTGACACAAACTACTTATAATAACAGTAATGCTATTATTAAAACTAACACTACTACTACTGTTAATACTCTAACAGTAACACTATAATTATAATTGATATTAACATGAATATGAACATTAAAACTAAAACTATCAGTAGCGCTATCATCATTAATTCTCATATGAACACTAGCATTAAAACTACCAGTTGTACTCTCATTATTATTAATATTAATACACTAGTATTAGTATTTGTTGCTACCCATGACGTCACATCGCTCTTTGTGACGAACGCGAGACACCTAGACGCGCACAGTGACGTGGCGCCTGTCGCCGTGGTTACCATACTACCATATGATTTATAAACACGTGAAAAAATGTAAACTGTTACTTACATACATTTATCAACTTGGAATATATGTTTTTAGCTTTAGGATACAGTTACCTAAATAATAATATGAATAATCATTGTTTAATTTCGGATTGAACAATTTTTATACTAAACGCACTATGGTAATTGATCAATACAGTCTTTATTGACTGTTTTCTAAAACAGGGTCAAAAACGGAAAAAGAATCAGTACTCACCAATCGGTGAAGTTTATCGTTTATTCTACGGTCCTTCAGTTGAATTCATTGGTTTTCGATAGATAAGTGATCAATAACTCTCCTCCGTGCGAGCCCTGCGCCTCCCGCGGTCTCGCTCTCTGATCCAGGTGCTCAGGCTGGTGTCTGTGACATCACAGCGCTCTTTCTGACAGAGCAGAGCGCGTCTCTGCTGGAGGAGACTCCTGTCCGGAGCCCGGGGGGCTTTTCTTACAGATAAAAACATCCCCCCCCAAAAAAGAACACTCGGGCTGTGAAGAGAAGCGAATCATAACAGTTGTAAAAGGAGAGCGACAAACCAAGGAATGAAATTCATTAAACAGGAAAAAAAATAGTTTACTTTGCAGATTAATGTGTTACAAAGCGTACCCGTGTGGAGCAGTAGAGAACGAGCACAAGTCCCTGTAATTAGTGCTTTTAAATGTTTTAAACGAATCTTCAGAGTATAGAAGTCAGGCGGATAAGGAAACTGATCCTGGAGGTTAAAATGTGTATCCTGCTTTTATTTCCAGCCTGCTCTCAGTTCCATAGGTAGTCTGATTATTTAAATTAACTGTATAACTGTTACAATAATTAATCTAATTGTAAATTTATAAGACTGTGAGACACTTTTGAGAGACATAGACATAGAGAGAGCTGCTGATTCCCAGGGCTGGTGTGGAATCACACACAGACAGGTCTTCTTCTGTGTGATCTGAGTCCCACTGCACAGAGCTAGAGACTGGTCAACTGGTCACTATTGTAGACACGGCCATCGGCCCATCGGTTACTAATAATCAATATACTGACCAGAGTGTCACTACTTGTGTTTATTACATAAATAGATAATTCCACACTCACGTGTGTTATAAAACATTTATAAAACATGTTTGGAGGCTGACATACAGTAAAGAAAGTAATACTGAAGGGCTGGAGGTCCTGGAAAGGGTTAATAGAAGCTTCTTGCTTCTGACCTGGAACAGAGCCCACAGCTGCCAGATCAATGACCCCTGAGCCCAGTTCACAGAGAGGAGAACCAGGAGCTCTGCTCTGTCTCTAAGAGGCTGTGAGGAAGGAGAAAATGGGGAGATGTGACCTGAGTCCAGGCTGTTCTGCCTGATATTATTCATGTAGCAGCACTGATTGTCTGAATGTCCTCTGGTTCTGGATTGTCGGATAAAAAAAAGTATGGAGCTTCTGTCCGAGTGTGTCTGAGCTGTGAATTATACATTATATACAGTATTGTAATCAACAAATGGCTAATCATCATAAAAAACACAACTAGTAAACTACAAATTCTAGTAACATGGCAATTTATATATAGTAATGACAAACACAAACTAATTACATTAACACACTAATATTTAACTCAAAACCACATTTCGATTCAAATATAAATTTTAAAATTTACAACCTCTATATTTCCATGAAAATATTAACAATGTAGTACAAATGCTACTTTCTAATAAAGACAAAAATAAACTGTTTGTTTTGTGTCTCATGGCGATCTTCCTCCCGATCCTAATGAAATGTTTAATATGATCCCTCGAGGAAAAAAAGGAGTCAATTTCTGCCTGGAATGATTGATGCCCCATCAAACATGTTGTAATATCCCCGGAAATTTATACAGTAGAATCCTGGTTCTTGGCTTATATTCAAGGTAAACAAGACTAAGGAAACGAGTTGGAAAGTTGATGTCGAAGTGGGATTTAAATCACCCGGAACAGTTCACTACATTCGGCAGTATGTGCCAGAGAGTAACTCCTAACATCCCTTCGATAGCTCAGTTGGTAGAGGGGAGGATTGTAGTGGAAACAGCCGTGGATCCTTAGGTCAATGGCGTGAAGAAAGGTGCTTTTTGTGTACTTTAATCAAAGAGTTTAAACAGCGAAACTTTTTCACTCAGACGTTGATCAAAAGCTCCATAAACGAAGAAGCAGAAGCTATTGTTCCGAATTCAGCTCACGTCTGATTGTCTTGTTTTGGCCAAGATCTAATCTTTGAATTCAAGGACTACTTTGTCTGCTTTGTAATTCAAAAGTAGATACAAATGTCACATTTTTTGTAGATATAAAGGTGTTCTCTGTTTTCAAATGTTAGGTACTTAATTGGCTTTATGATTTGGTATTGATTTTGTATCGTTTAAGTATCGTATTATTAAGTTTGTGCTTTCTGTGTTTTTATCGTATTGTGAACTTATTTTTTAAACAAATGCTTACAAAGGCAGACACGACACACATCTGTTTATGCCAGCGGTGAATTGTACATTTTTATTAAGTACAAGCTACTACTGCACTTTTGGGAGAATAACAGGTTCGATATAAAGTGGCAAAAATATAAAAGGGGAATATACCCCAGACTGCGTGTAAAGCTCTCGTTGTGACTGTTGTTTTATTTTTAGATAAAAATGGCGTACTGTGCACTAAATGTTGCAGAAACACAATCTGATATTTTAATAATTATTATTTTAATAATTTGATAAAAATTGAGGCACCGGATCCAAATATTCAGTTCTGATTTTCTAAAGTGATATCTTCCCTTCCTCTCGTGGAAGTCAGACGATGTGAGCAATTGTTTCTTTTTTTTTCACGCTGTGATCCAAAGAGCCTCAGACACACAGCAACCAAACCAGGATGGATTCTGCTGGGAGCCGGACTGAGCTCATTCTCACTCCCTGTGCTGAAAACAGAATCAGCTCTTCGCCGAGCACTGTCTACAGCTGCTGGATGGTGCTCTGCGACCTACTGCTCCAGCAATTCCTTTGACTAAAGAGAGACCACTCGGGCGCTTTTAACCTTTTCGCAGCTACAGGCGGGACTGAAGCTGGAGATATGAAGGCACCCGCTGGTACATCTTCTCTAACTTTCACAATCACGACAGACTTCGCTTTAAAAAAAAAGTAGATATAGCCCTGAAAAAAGCATTAGCTTTATCAGTTTTTACATGAATCGATTTTGAATCAAATTTTGATATTTGACATTTGATATAATTTTTATTGCATTTTACATAATAATAATAATAATTATTGCTTACACTTATACAACAGTTTTCTGGACACTCCACTCAATGCGCTTTACAGGTAAGGGGAACTCCCCTCTACCACCACCAATGTGCAGCATCCACCTGGCAGACCAGAGAAAGTCAGGACCTCGGTTTTACATCTCAGCCGAAGGACAGCGCCTGTTTACAGTTTAGTATCCCCGTCATTATACTGGGGCATTAGGACCCACACAGACCGCAGGGTGAGTGCCCAGTGACAGAAACCAGATGGTACCGTGTGTCGGGCTCAGCTGCGAGCAGGACAATGATGTCACAGGGACAAAGTAGAGAAAATCAAAACGGTTCTATAAAAGACCTGTGTCAGCTGTCGATTCGTACTCTGGACTCTAAATCCACCGATCAGATTTCAAATCTCTTTAATACCTGAGCTGTGGCTTCTTCCGAGTACTTATTCGTATACTTATTATGTGTAAGTGTATAGATGAAACCTTTCATATATTGTTCAGTTTAAATCAAAATGCTTTACTAATATAAGAGAGAAGTATAGTATGAAGGATGTGACAAATTTATGATTTCTTGGAACAAAACGGTTTTTATTTGCATTCGAAATGAAGCGGAATTTTAGCGAGACACACAAAACCTGTCTTTTTTAGAGTGATTTTTAAACAGACAAAAATGTAGAAAACGTGTTTTTTTAGCACTACAATAGCAGCATCAGTGGCGTAATGAATAACGCGTCAGAAGATTATAGGTTTGACTGCTATCTGGCTCATTGCGTTTATACCACTTACATTCTTTTATATAAATGAACTGCACCTGAAAGCTATAGAAAACACTTTGGGTAAGTTGTCGAAATTCGTATGAGGCTGCAGACAACTTAACACTGTACTGTCTGGAGATCAGCTCCTGCTCTGAACTCAATTGCAATGAAAAACCATGCGTAACAAAGCTGGAGAACAGCTGAACTTGTGCTCGGTTCGGTGATGAGGGTTCAGAACTGGCGTTGTTGTAATTAGCACGAACTGCACAGGCTATGAATCAGACCATTTCAATTAATCTGATCAGTGTAGGACACGTTAATGTAGAATTATTAATAGGTTTGTTAGTTAGTTCAGGTTTACCCACCTGAACTAATGTAGAATTATTACTTGGTCTGTCTCTTGTTTGTATATAAATGAATGTCTCTGACAACTTAATGTTAGTTTTACGATGTAGGTCAGGCGTTGACATATGCACGAGTATACGAAATGTCTCACTCCTGATTCAACTCATGTTCTATAGGAGATTGGCGATTCCTCCTGTTTCTCGTACAACCATATCAGAACAGAAGCCCGTGTCACCCAGCTGTGATTCAAGATCGACTCGCATCTTTATCCCTTTTTTGTTCGTGATCATTATTTTCTTTAGTTATGATCAATATTGAACTTTTTCGAAATGAAATGACAATAATCAAACATGCAGGCAGATTTTTTAAAAGTATTCGGAATTGACAGGGTGCCCCTTTGGAACAGTCGTCAGAAAATGTGAGAAAATGAAAGTTATGTAAGCTCTCACACAAAGCATTGAAGATTGGAATCTGAGTGTAAAAAAGATACCCGTCTCCCAATGATAGGCAGGGATACACACCATGACTCGAATAGACTCAGCGAACTTTAACACCTATGATATTACGAGTGCTTTGCACGTGTCGAACTTCAAGAAGGAACTACTACAACAGTTGTGGACATAATTCAATACCACCGGCAAAGTCCAATGCCGGCAACGTCTGAGAAAATAATGTTCACTCATGGAATTTGGTCTTTGAATGGCTGGCGGGAAAATTCATTTATATTCCTGTTGCACCCTCAGCTGAAACATGTTAAAATAACAACGCAGATTTGTTGGAGAACCTGACAAGAATTATTGGGTTAGCACCGTATGTATTCTGGTATATTTACTTTAACTTTAATATAAATGTAAACATGCATGCTGTATAATCTATTGTAATTTTAAAATATGTTAGCTGAGGATGCGAGGGGGGCTATTATACCTTGTGAAACACGCAAGGAACTGTAAAAAAGGCTGGTATTTGAATAAAATTGGCAATCACAAGATAACCACAATTTATGTGGTATTATCATCAATATCCTTCAAAATCTATGTTCAAATGAAGGATTTGAAGAAACTATGAAAAAAGCAACAGTAGTAGCAGAGGATTTTGATTTTTGCTCTTCAAGTCAGTACAGTAGATCACCATAGAGTTGCACCCCTACAAACAGCACAAAGGATGAAACCCACCTCCTTCGTTATTGCTATGTTTGTGCCGGTGAAAGTAGCGTTTGTGCTATTGAAAGCATCTTGGAAGATGAAGGTGCAGTCACTTCCACATGTCATGATATCATTAGATCCGACGACAAGAGCTGAAGTCCCTGGCATTTTCCAAGCCAGTAATGTGAGGAAGATGGACATGGAAGAAGGTAGCGTGGCCGAGCGGTCTAAGGCGCTGGATTTAGGCTCCAGTCTCTCTGGGGGCGTGGGTTCGAGTCCCACCGCTGCCAACTGTTAATGTTTTAAGACCTGCAATACGATCAGTAAAAGCGCTTTTTGTTAGGCTGCGGGAGGTGTTTAGAGATAGACTTTCTTAAAGACAGGCTTAACATCAAGGCAGAAAAAATATTTTGTTTTCTCAACAGAAATTCTCTTTGGCACGTTCAGCTTTATGTAGGGAACAACATCTGCCGAGATCACTTTTGAGGCAGTACACATGATAGTGTACCGGCAAGTACATTTACTGTAATATTGGCTGTGGTGGTGAGCTGCTTTTGTCTGTGAAACTTTTAATTCTTCACGCCGAATCGTTGGCAGGGGTAAAGCTTATTAAATCTTTGAACATAGCGCTCCATCAGAAATACTTTGTTCGTGATCAAAAGAGATCAGAGGATTAACTTCATGATTTCACATAGCATACCTTACAGGAAAGATTTAAAAGGGGAATTGATTGTGCTTCTTGATGTTGTTCGTGTGGTTTCCTTGGATACAAAGGTGAATGTTCTTTGACGTTCTGCTAGAGTATCCACTGGGTGGGCTTTATCAATTAGCTCGGATAGGTCATCAGTGCTCCGTCTCCGGAAAATAATCAGCACTGTCATTTTTTCCTGTGCTGTCTTTTAAAACATATAAGATCACGAGTTTACAGATTTCTCCAAATAACAACTATACATTTTAACCCAGCGGTTAGCATTCCTTCAATCCAATAGTTTTACTCCGGGTAAAAAGCAGCGAAATATATAGAGAGATGATATTCAAAGATTTCAACGTTCTTGTTGGATTTCCTGTATGGAGATATCGCTCAGAATTCCTAATATGATTTTGAGTTCAGTTTTGCTTTACTACTTTCAGAGTCTTTTATTGACCTTGCTGAAGCAGAGAAGTGAGATAATCACAAATGCAACCTACCTGTGCTGCTGTTTTTGGTTAATAATGATTATTGTGAGGGAAAAAAAAACAGCTCCTTGCATTAAGAGCAAGAGCAACCAACACGCTCGCTTGTTGAGTTGGGTTTTTTTCTGTGGTGCTCTTCCTCAGATGTAAAGTTATTTGGTGAGCAAGGACCTCTGAGAACGAGCCTGAATCCGTCAAGAACTCAGAAATTCTAATATCGCACTACTGTCTTGTGTACAGAGATCTGCTTCTTCCTTTTTGAGTGTTTTGGTGTTTAAGAGCACGCTTCCTACATCGAATGTTAGTTTCAGGAGATGTGCTACCGGATAACAGATTATCTTAAAAAGGTTTGGGGGTGCACTGGCTGGGATTAAAACCCGGCTCAATTATTTGGAAGTCATCTGTACTACCAACACACTTCTAAGAAGCACCCGCACATTTTCGCAAACCTCTCTCTCACCTACAGTACAAAGTTATGAAGACACAGACAACCAATGAAAACTAATTTGATTCACTCAAGGCTTCACTCTTCTGTTGTGATGTTGTTTTAATTAGTGTTAGTTGTGATGAGGTGTTGTTTCTGTCTCTTAAAGTTTAAGAGTCTGCTCCTTTTTTCCTGGTATAGAAATAACATGTTCCAACTTTGTTTACAAACACCACTGTAAATTATTTGTCCATCTCTAAAGCCTGTGTTTGTTGAGAAGGCAATTCAAAAGCACATATTAAATAAGAACACGATCCTTCTTGTTACCATTCCCGTGGTTGGAGTGTTGTTTTGCCCTTTAACGTTCTTCTACAATATTTACAGACAGGGCTTGATCACTGGAGTTGTGTGCATCGGTCCATGAACATCAACTGTACTGCTGTTTTTCTATGCGTAATTTAATCGCAAGCACTTAAAAGATGAAAAAAGGTTTCAAAGAAAACATAATTGAAAGACAGTTGTAGCGGCAATGCTGGTTAATAAGACAGAATTAAGCGTTGGTATGCTCCTAAAGGAGGCCCCATCTCACCCTCCATCTCTGTGGGGCAGCCACAGAGAAAGAATTCAGGCAAGCTGATTTAAGATGTTTTTCTTTTGATAAGAAGCAAGCTCCCAGACGGGGATGCAAGTAGCTAAGCCTGGCCATCATGATCAATGGTCATCCACTGGCGCCTATCTGTCTAGGGAGTGCCGAATGGACATCTGGACTGCATTCCTAAGTGTCAAGAGTAAGTGACTTATATCTCACCTTGACCAACCAATCAGGGACTGGTAATACCACGTGGGTCTCCAATGCCCGCCAAACTCTCAACCAATCAGCACACATCTGGGTCTTGATCAAAAAGGGAGCGCAAGCTCAGTTCTGGGCTCTCCTTGGCCATTTTCGCGCATCCTCAGAGACAATCACGTGACAACTGCTGTTGTCTGCAAAAGGACTTGGACTTTGTTCTAAGCGCGAGGCCGAGGATCCCGTACGTACTCAGAATTCTACCAACGTGAATGCTCCGCTTGATCAACGGCAGCCTACAGTTGGACCCTCGTCGACAACCTGAATAGCTTATTCAGAAGCAGCGCTGGACCGGGAACGAACCAGTTTCTTCCCAGGCAAAAGAGTGACTTGTGAGGACTCGCGGTCACACTCTGTGCATAGAGACTTTCTACTAGCCAGCCGGACTGCTGGTAGACCCCTCGGAGCAACGACTGCCCTGCACGCCGCAGTCAGATTCCTCCACCCGTCCTACTCCGAGCTGCACCTCGACTGGTTGGCCGGTAGCCAGAGGACGCCGACACAACGCCCATTGGACAACCGCTGCAACAGAGGCTGCAACAGAGCCTGTCAGCTGGTTTGGTGTTTGTGCCGGGAAATTCCAAATCCAAACACAGTGGATAAGTAAACCCCATGTTCTACATTGCGTCTCGAGAATTTAATTGTACCTCAACACAAGTTGTTGTCAATTTAATTCATGAGTAATGTATTTACTTCCGAGTTTAGAGTAACAGTGGGTAATAACACTGATTAGCGATTTGGTAACCGAACGATATATATTGACATATATTCTCTGTTGTGTATCTCTTTGTGTTTGCATCTCTTCGAGATTATATACCTTGTATATTGATAACCCTCACAGTAAGGTCTGCCGCTCGTATCCAGGCAGACTAATATATGTTTGGTGCACAGTTTATATTAATAAATGTATCTCGTGTATTGAACCCGTGTGTGTGCGTTGTTAGTTGTTCTGACGATTGATTTTCTAAATGCCCCAACGAACAACCTTGTGATTACTGCTACAATTGATAATTGTCTCAGTAAACCCATCAAACCACTACATTTACTGGCGTCCCTGGGTGGGCGGTTTAGAATGAAATGAGAATCAATCGCACAGAATAACTGATATTGCTGTGAGTTCAAGTTCAGCACAGCACCGCGGCTTCTATACGTGAATACCGGGTGTGCTGATAACTGCGTAAAGAAATCCCCCTGTTTTCTAGCGTTTAGTGTAACGTGTGCTGATTGGAAATCCATCTGCTCGGGTGTTTAGATTCCATACTGTATTTTGGTAAAAGGAAAAAAAGTAATACTCTTAAAGTTTCTCTGACGTAATGACAATGGCTGCTAAAATGTCTGAAGTGGAGTCGCTTATAAGTACTATTTCTAGCGACGACAATCCTGGTTACTGGAGCGGTATCGAAAAGTTGAACTTTGATGATATTGAGAAGCTGCAAATAGATTTAGTAGCTAAGGTAGCGAACCAGCTTAACACAGGAGGGTCCGTGAATGCAGTTCAGGTCCTATCGAGTTTCGCCTTAAATCTAGCTAAACAGCTGGAACTGTCTTTGTCCGAGCTGACAAAGTTTCAAAAACTTCAGGGAAAGCTAGAAAGATATAAGGCGGAGCGAGTTGAGTTGTTGGATATAATCAGAGAAAAGAGAGTGAAAAATGAGGAAAGTGAAGACAGACTCAGGGAAGTTTTAGGTAAATTAGATGACCTGTCTGCTAGAGAAACTGCGGCTGAGGTAGCTAGGAGAGACCTGGAGGCGAGCTTGAAAGAAAAAGAAAAAGAAATTGAGAGTTTAAATGAGCTCAGCCAGAAAAGGCAAAAGGAGTTAGATGCTGCCGTATTGGAAGCAAAACAGGCTAGATTCCACTTGCATGCCAGCCCACCTAGCAGGCCGGAGCGCTCACCCAGCGCGCTGGGAGGAGGTTTCTCCCGGCCAGGGTCTGTGGTCGGATCGGCATGGGGGAGATCGCCGAGTCCTGCGCGAGACGCAAGGGCGATGCAATTCAGGCATAGACCCCCTGCTCCTGATCACGGCCGTCCCCCTGCCCGCGGAGAAACCGCAAAAATTAACCTCCACTCCCTGAGGCAGTTAGCCAAAGATGTAGAAAGGTTTGACCCGTCAGCGTCAGGGAATAATGTGGAGACCTACGTCGATGAGCTGAGATATACTTTGCAGTTTATGCCCGGAGCGTCCGAACAGGAAAAGGCTATGTTAGTAAGGAAAACTACTAGCCGAGCGGTCCACGAGTGGATGTCTAGACAAGGACCGGAGGTCTGTAATAGCTTTGAGGAGCTGTGTCAGGCAATGATCGGAGAATTTTCGGCTTTTATCGATCCCATAGCTGCCGTGGCCGCTGCGCACCATATTAAGCACGAAAAAGCTAATGCCCCTCGCGACTATTATGAGAGGCTTAGGCGCACTTATTTTGCAGGGCGGAATGAAGAGGGTTGCGAAGAGAACGTGAATTTCAAAGGTTTATTCATTGCTAATCTGCATCCCTCAATCAGGAAAATGATTGTGATGCACACTGATGCAAAAGCGATGAAAATGGCTGACATTAGAAGGTTGGCTCAAAAAGCCTGGGGAGCTGATGTCTCTGCATCCTCAGAGCGAAAACCTGCTAAAACGGCCGTGTTCGCCACTAAAGCCAGCAGGGTTGACGACTCGCCTCAGCTCGAGGGAGCTGAGGTTCCTGAACCCGCTAAGCCCCGGCGCAAAATAGGCAGGCAGGACCGCACTAAGCGTCAGAGCCGCTGTGAGCGCTACGGGGAAGGCAAGGGCACAGGCAGAGCCTATTATAAGGCTGGACGAAGGGAGTCGACTGCAACCCGCCTGGCCAGGCTTGAACAAGCCCTGCTTGAGAGATCAGGACAGGGTAAACCTTCCGCACCGAATGCCTGAAGCGTGAATGAGCTTAGGGGGACCACGCCCCCTCCCACTGGAGGAGGCGGGGATCCATCCCAAACCCCTCCCTCAGTCTATCTGATTGGGTGGGAGGGTTCCTGCCTGGAAGAAGGCTGTGACTCTGAGTTGGGCGCTGACCCCGCCCCTGAAGTCAAAGAAAAGGCAGGCTTCCAACAATTCTTAGGGAATCTCAGCCAGAAAGGCAAAGCAAGGCGTATTTATATCAAGGTTTCTCTTGAAAACGTCTTAGATAGAGAAGCACTGATTGACACTGGGGCTGAAATTAGTTTGATGTCAGCTGATCTACTCAGCGAGCTCAAACGAGTAGCGAAAGGAAAAGGCATCAGACTTAAGGTAGAACCGTGTAAGATAGATATTTCCAGCTATACCCAGGATCATGCCAGGAGTGTGGGTGGCACTTAGGTTTGGGCCAATGAACGTGGTGCATCCTGTTTACATCTCTAGGTTTAAAACAGAGCCACTACTCATTGGCCAAGACCTGCTTGACAGGCTGGAGCCTCTGGTGGACTGCCAGCGTGGAAAATTGTGGGCTCAGGTAAAAAACCCTAAGCCTGTCGTAAAGCAAAAAGGGGGGTTCAGTGGTTATGCTGTGATCACACAGTGCCCACTGAACACTATAGCTGAGTTGGAGGATCCTCCTGGTTCCTCTGGACGAGAAATAAATGTCTCTTCTTGCTTTCCAAAACTACAGGGAAGTTCTGCCCAGGCCAGCACTCCCACGGTCTCCCATCTACAGGAGCAGTGCTCCGAGCAGCTGCTTGACCCGCCAGGTAAAGCACACCCCTTTTTCATCCCTGAAGAAGAGTGGATCTCCCTGTCCGGTAATGAATGGGAGTCCTTTCTGTGCGCCCTGGTACCTCAGGGGGACCAGGACTACCACCCCATGGTGGTGGGAGGGGTCCAGGTGGCAGAAGTGCAGGTTGATGATGTAATTCTCAGCCTCAGCTCTGAGAAGTCCATAATCAGTGAAGGTCTATAATCGATGACCTGTCGCGAAGCCGTCAGGTGACCCTGGTGACGCAATCACAGGTTCTGTGGTGGGCACCCCCACCTCATAGGTCCATTTGGAGCAAAGGAAGCTGTGCAGCTTCCATCTCCATCGGAAAAAGGAAGTTTGCTCACTACTTCCAGGTAGCACCTCAGCTGACCCACTCGGTCTGTATTGGTGCAGACCTGTTGGTTCGACTGGGCGCCCAGCTGGACACAGTAAACAGTGTGCTGTGGACACGGGTGAACCCAGATGCCCACTCTCTAAGCGGCGACCCCGAGAACATTCGGTCAGGTCAGGCGATTCCTCAGGCCTGCCAGGTAGTAAACGAATCGGACCTGATCGTTCCTGCGTCAACAGCAGGGTTTCCGGTACGCCTTGTCCTAAAGAGGGGACAGAGAATGGATGCTGAGATGGTTTTCTTCCAACCATCAGCTCAGTTTATCAGACTGAACCTAGCAGTCTGTGGTACCCCCAGACTGGAACGGAATGGCCGAGCCACCTGCCTGTTGGTGCAGAACATAGCAAAACAAGATGTCAAAATCCCTGCTCGCACTGACATGGGACTGGTAATTGACAATGGTTTCTATGATTTCGAACTGGCCATCCCAGTACTGGGGCAGCTCCCTGGTCCCTTGGCCAGGGAGGGGGGAACCGAGCAGGTGTACTACACCTACCCCCGGCGGATGATTGCAATTAGGCCAATAGAGGGATTCTGCAACCAGGAGGTGTGCAGAGTGGACCTTAGCGATAAGGATGAGATGGTTGTGTATACAGTACACGCAAGTGTTCCGACGGACCACTCAGCCGAGAGTGCGACCCGGGATACCGCCATGCCGTCAAAAGCGCGGTTCCTAGAGCAGGTACAGGAACAGGTTAGTAAGGCAGATGCCCTGGAAACGGAAAGCCAGCGTCAGCAGCTGCGTCAGATCTTCCAGGATTTCCAGGAAGTGTTTGCACGGGATGCCTATGACTGCGGGGTGACGGATTTGCACACAGTGCGCATTCCTACGGCCCCTGGCGCCCGCCCAACCTATGTCAGGCAGTATCGCATTCCCCTCACGGCATACGAGTCCATAAAGCAGACGTTGGATGCTCTACTAGAGCGTCAGATCATAAGGGAGTGTAACTCCACTTATAACTCCCCACTGTGGCCAGTGCTGAAACCCAATGGTAAGTGGCGTCTGACCATTGACTACCGGCAGCTGAATAAACAGGTTCCTTTGTCACGATGGCCAATGATCTACCTAGATCAGGAGTTAGCCAAGGTGACAACAGCGAAATATTTCACCACAGTGGATGTGGCCAATGGGTTCTGGACCCTTAAGGTAGAACCGACAGACCAGTACAAACTGGCCTTTTCCTTTGGAAACAGGCAATTCACCTGGAATCGATGCCCCTTTGGGTATTCCAACTCCCCAGCGGAGTTCAACATATTTCTGCACAAAGCCATGAGTGATGCAGCCGCCAGGGGCAACCTGGTCTATGTGGACGATATTCTGATGCGGAGTCAGACCTGGGAAGAACACATGGCCGAGATCAGGCATGTGTTGACCCAGCTCTCCCGTGCAGGGGCCAAACTGTCTCTGGCTAAGGGACAGTGGTGTAGGACCCAAGTGGAGTACGTGGGACTATTGGTTGGAGCCCAAGGCATACAGCCACAGTCCAGCAGAGTCCAAGCTATCCAGAATATGAAGTCGTCCACTAACCTGTCTGAACTGCGCAGCTTTCTGGGAGTATGTAATTATTCCCGGCAGTTCATTGAGGATTACGCTGAAATAGCAAGGCCCCTCCACAAGCTGTTGCAGAAAGACGTGCCCTTTGAGTGGGGACCTTCCTCAGAACAGGCTGTGATGGAGCTGAAGCGCAGACTCGGTAGTGCGCCGTGCTTGGCCTACCCTGACAAAAATAAGGTCTTCTACCTTGAAGCAGGGTTCTCAGAGCACTGCCTTGGGGCTGCTCTGACTCAGGAATATGACCAAGAACGAAGGGTGGTGGCGTATGCCAGTCGAGCCCTGAGCCCAGTGGAGCAAAAGTTCTTGGACTGCGAGAAGGCCCTGTTGTCTACGGTCTGGTCGGTAGAACACTTCCGTAGTTATGTAGGGGGACAAAAGATCATCATCGAAACCTGCCACCAACCTGTGACATTCCTGCATAGCCAGAAACTGAAAGCGGGCAGGGTGTCAAACAGCAGGATTGTGGCATGGATGATGGCCCTACAAGGCTATGAGATAGAGGTACATTATGCACAGAGCAAGAAAATGTACCTGGGACAGGGCCTGGCTTTGGGCCAAGTGTGTCACGGCTGTGACACTGACATGGAAGCTCCAGAAACAATTCCCGCTGCTGAGCTACCGAACAATCATCGGTACTACGATAAGAACATGGGCCAGGGCTTACCCATGGCCTATGTTGACGGTTGCTCTTTTCGCCACGAACAGCAGGTGCTAGCAGGGGTAGGAGTAGTCTGGCAAGACAATACTCCCTGTGGGCCGACCCGCTATAAGCTAGGACCAAAGACTAGTCAGTATGCGGAAGTAGCTGGGGTGCTGATCACCCTCCAGCAGGCCCTGACAAATGGCCTTAAACAATTTGTCATCTGTAGTGACTCGAACTACGCCCGACATAGCTTTGTGTCCCGTTTTCCGTATTGGAAGGGTAACGGCATGAAAAATGCCCGGGGCAAGGAAGTAAAGAACAAAGAGTTGTTCCTGGCCAGTGACAAGCTCACGACCGAGGCTGGAATGATGGTTTACTGGAGGAAGGTGAAGGGACACTCCCAGGTGAAGGGACCTGACAAAGACGGGAATGATGAGGCCGACCGGCTGGCCAAATCTGGCGCCTTAGAGGGTGAACCCTGGCAGTTCCAGCAGGAATGGCTACCCCCAGAAACCATGGCTGAGGTCAAGGCGGTCACAGGAAGCAGGGCTAGACAGGATGTCGGAGCTGACCCTCAATCTGTAGTGCTTGGGTCACAGGGTTTTAACACCGATCTTGCGGAAATGCAGAAACAGGACCCAGCAATTGGGCAAATGTATCAGCATATCGCTGACCCAGTGCGTCAACCTCTTTCGGAGCAGGTGCTGAGCCAGTCTCCGGAGTTGAAGGAACTGGCAGAGGTGAAAGACAACCTAAAAATTATAAAGGGGTTGTTGGTTTGTGTACCAGTTGCACAAGGTGTCCCAAAGTGGGTAGTTCCCCGCTGCCATCGCGGGGTCATGATCCAACACGCTCATGACGAGCCCCGTGGGGGCCACCGGGGAATCAAGGCCACGTACGACAGCAGGTGGCATTCTGGCCTCACATGGGCCAAGACATCGCCGCGTATGTAAAGGGGTGTCTGACGTGTAGCCAGTTCCAACCATCATGGCCCTTGCACCGTGCACCACTCCAGAAAAAGGGCATGACATTCCCCTGGTCCAATCTACAAATGGATTGGGTGGGGCCGCTGGTGAGGTCATCCAGAGGGAACAAATATTTCCTCACTGTTACGTGTGCATTCACAAAATGGATTGAGTGCCTCCCAGCACCCAACGACACGGCAGAGACAACTGCAGTGCTGTTGGTGAACCATGTGTTCAGTCGATGGGGACTCCCCCTGACCGTGGACTCGGATCGGGGAACCCATTTCACAGCTACAGTAATGGCAACCCTGTGGAATATGCTTGGGTCAAGGCCCAGTTGCATATCTCCTACCACCCTCAATCCTCGGGCCAGGCAGAAAGGGCAAACCGAACGGTGGTTAGTATGCTCAAAAAGTTTGTCTCCACCAGCAGTAGGGACTGGGACATTAAGCTGCCCCTGGTTCTGATGGCCATCCGAGCCACGCCCCATTGCTCTACGGGGGTCCCACCTTTTGAGATGATGACAGGTCGGAAGATGACTCTTCCCCTACACTGTCTTTATGGGGTGGAGGACCTGAGCACGACGGGGGCTGCTACGGCCCATCAGTATGTGTCAGACCTGCGAGCACATCTGCAGGCAACCTTTGCTTTTGCCCAGAACAATCTGGGAAGGAGTGCAGAAGGTAGGAAAGCATACTATGACCGAAAGGCAGTTAACCAGGAACTCCAAGTAGGAGACAAGGTCCTGTACTTCCAATTTGCCAAACCCACAGGGGTGGCCCGGAAGTTCTTACCCAGTTGGACAGGACCCCACGAGATTGTCGAAGGTATCACCGGTAGCTTATCGAATTCGGATTGAAAAAGGAAGGCAATCTCTGGTCTACAAGTGGGTGCATCGCAACCACCTCCGGTTGTATCGCACACCTCAAATGGCGTCGGAGGACACAGAATAGGGTTAAAAGTCTAAACCCGATCAAGAGGGGGGTGCCCCTTTGTAGCTGCAGGTAGTTAGGTACTGTAGTGTAGGTCCTCCTAGGAAAATATATTCAAAATTATAGTGGAACTGTACCATGTGCCTCATCTGTGTTCCAGAATGGGAATCCTAAAACTGCCACGGCTGGTCCTGACAGTGCTGTGGATCGCCTCGACACAGCCCCTTGAAGTTGTGGAACCCAGTCCTCCTACCTGCAGGACGCTCCCGGATTGTTGTTAACAAATTGCAGAACATATACTCAGCGAGTGTATGTGCGGCTGGACCCAAGTGATGTGTTTCGGAAGCACATCAACATGAACAGTAGGGTGTCCTATCATGGCAGGCAGTGGGCTAAGGATGCTGTATGGCATGCCCAGCTAGACACTATATACATGCTCCGCCAGCTGAGGAAGGCAACAGTCAGCCAGGAGGAGATGACAGGCCTCAGCCGCCCCAAAAGGTTCTTGGGGGGTCTGATTGCTGCGGCCTCCGCCGTGGGCTCGCTATTTTCAGCTGGTCTGTTTGCTGCTAACACTGTCACCCTGACCACCCTGAGAAGGCAGGTGTCTGGGTTACGTGAGGAAATGCCAGAAATTCAGGACAGGCTGTATCAACAGCAGCAGCGGCTGGAAGGCCTAGGGAAAACCTTACAGGGCACAATATTAGCAGTAAACCTTCATGCAGCAGTGTTAAATAACACCCTCCACACCGTGGGCAGGATTGTCGACGTGTTACAGTGGGATTATGCTTACGTGCAACAGGTCAAGATGCTGATGCAGGATTTGCTTAGGGAGCTTAGTGCCACGATAACTAGCCTAGCCATGGGACAGATTCCAACTTACTTGGTTCCACTGTCCTTAGTAGAAGAAGTACTTAGGACAACCACTTCTGAGATGGTGCAGCCATTACAGGTACATCTTGCATACAGTCTAGGCAGTGCCATTCCTATACATGTCAACCCCGAAGCCAAGGAAATAGGTTTCCTGTTGAACCTTCCCATCGTGAGTGGCAAGGATATCCATAGACTCAAGTCTATATCGAACGTTGGCTTCTGGAGGGGGGACATGCATGTGAAGTTGACCACCCCACCGCTCGTAGCTTACCAGGAGGATGATCCAAATTTGTATCTTGTTCCAAACCTGGAACTGTGTATATCAACCAAGGATATCCACTGGGTATGCCCAAGTAAGCCATTCCTTAGGGACACAACTCAGAGGTTGTGTGGTATCAGAAAGGGGGCTGCCACTGAAAAGTGTAAAGCCACAGTGACGAGCAGAAGTGAGGTTAACGAACCCCAGGTTGAGCAGGTGGGAAAGAAATGGCTGGTCAGCACACCACAGTTAACTGTTACAATAACCTATGACAGACATGATACAGCTACCGAAGTGCAGCTACCCAACCAAACAGTTTTTCTACAAGTTCCTGAAGGAGCTATAGTGCATCTCAACGATTTAGCACTGTATCACCTGGAGTCAGAACTGTATGAAACGGAACTCGAGATTGTGGACGCTTTCAGAGGACACAGCGTTGACTTGGATGAGAGAATCCAAGAGACAGTAAGTCTTGAGGGTGTACAGGTAGTCGAATTTGTTCTTAACGACACAAACGTAAAAACTACACTGGTAGGTCCCAAGCACAGTCATTGTGGATTCTCTGGGGCGCTAGGAACAATAAACGTGGTCATCTTGACACTGCTGCTGGGTAGCTGGATCATGGCTGGGGTAATGTGTTGGATGCTGTTCTCTTGTATCAAAGCCTTGCGGGGTAGGTTGAATGAGACAAAGGGAGCAATGGTTTATCACCGAAATCAGGTAACCACTCCCAGACGTCTGCCTGCTGCAGAGCTATCCGATACTGATAGTGAACTGCCGGAAGTTTAAGGTCTAGAGCTAATGATGATGCCCAATGCCTCATTCCTAGGTTCCTTATAACTGAGAGCAGGTATACGCAATGTTCTTTCCAACACTATTTCCTGTACAAATTCTCGAGAGGTAATGTGAATATTGGGTGGTAGAATCCACCGTGGTGCAACAAACATCACTTAACTCTGTTTTTGTTTTGAAGGCAACAACGCCTCAGGACCTCGTGACCTTCAAAAAGGGGGGATATGTAGCGGCAATGCTGGTTAATAAGACAGAATTAAGCGTTGGTATGCTCCTAAAGGAGGCCCCATCTCACCCTCCATCTCTGTGGTGCAGCCACAGAGAAAGAATTCAGGCAAGCTGATTTAAGATGTTTTTCTTTTGATAAGAAGCAAGCTCCCAGACGGGGATGCAAGTAGCTAAGGCTGGCTCTCATGATCAATGGTCATCCACTGGCGCCTATCAGTCTAGGGAGTGCCGGATGGACATCTGGACTGCATTCCTAAGTGTCAAGAGCAAGTGACTTATATCTCACCTTGACCAACCAATCAGGGACTGGTAATACCACGTGGGTCTCCAATGCCTGCCAAACTCTCAACCAATCAGCACACATCTGGGTCTTGATCAAAAAGGGAGCGCAAGCTCAGTTCTGGGCTCTCCTTGGCCATTTTCGCGCATCCTCAGAGACAATCACGTGACAACTGCTGTTGTCTGCAAAAGGACTTGGACTTTGTTCTAAGCGCGAGGCCGAGGATCCCGTACGTACTCAGAATTCTACCAACGTGAATGCTCCGCTTGATCAACGGCAGCCTACAGTTGGACCCTCGTCGACAACCTGAATAGCTTATTCAGAAGCAGCGCTGGACCGGGAACGAACCAGTTTCTTCCCAGGCAAAAGAGTGACTTGTGAGGACTCGCGGTCACACTCTGTGCATAGAGGCTTTCTACTAGCCAGCCGGACTGCTGGTAGATCCCCTCGGAGCAACGACTGCCCTGCGCGCCGCAGTCAGATTCCTCCGCCCGTCCTACTCCGAGCTGCACCTCGACTGGTTGGCCGGTAGCCAGAGGACGCCGACACAACGCCCATTGGACAACCGCTGCAACAGAGGCTGCAACAGAGCCTGTCAGCTGGTTTGGTGTTCGTGCCGGGAAATTCCAAATCCAAACACAGTGGATAAGTAAACCCCATGTTCTACATTACGTCTCGAGAATTTAATTGTACCTCAACACAAGTTGTTATCAATTTAATTCATGAGTAATGTATTTACTTCCGAGTTTAGAGTAACAGAGGGTAATAACACTGATTGGCGATTTGGTAACCGAACGATGTATACTGACATATATTCTCTGTTGTGTATCTCTTTGTGTTTGCATCTCTTCGAGGTTATATACCTTGTATATTGATAACCCTCACAGTAAGGTCTGCCGCTCGTATCCAGGCAGACTAGTATATGTTTGGTGCACAGTTTATATTAATAAATGTATCTCGTGTATTGAACCCGTGTGTGTGCGTTGTTAGTTGTTCTGACGATTGATTTTCTAAAAGCCCCAACGAACAACCTTGTGATTACTGCTACAATTGATAATTGTCTCAGTAAACCCATCAAACCACTACAAAGCTCAACCTCTCATGTTTGAGCTGTAGCCATCAAAGTCTTTAACGAAGATATTACTAATAGTATTAATAATGAATGACCTTGGACAAGCTGTAAACTCAAAGTATTGCCCTGGTCCACATTCTTTTTTTCATTGACCGATTTTGTAAAAGTAACACCACAGCATTTCGCAATCACACATTTGTTTCCAATCATGCAAAGTACAGTAATTTTTGAGAATTGATTCACCATGCCTTTCACATGCTCATAAAAGAGATTGATTTAGGAACATAACATATTACTGTATGCAAACTGTACTGTATACAGTATGTATATGTATATTTAATGTCTTAACTGTGCCCGTTTAAGTATTGAATATTTATATGGAATTTTACCACTGAAGGGAAATCTTAGTACCTGAACATAAAAAGAATAGGAGCATACTGTAACGCGTGTGAAGGCCATAAACGATATTAATTTTGGAACTTAAACATACAGTATATGGCTGGTCTCGGTACTTTAAAGAAAACATACACACCAATATTCCATTTCTCCCTAAACATTTTAAGCATCGAAGTCTTTAACTAACGCGATACCGGAGTCAACAGGCATACTTTTAGAATTTGATTAAAAGGGAATATAATATGGAATCGCGTATCTAAAGAAATTAGTAACGATATAATTATATTCATGTACCGCAACACAAGAATAGTACATGCTGTACATTGTCTGTTGATAATGTTTCTGTAGTGCCTTTTCAGAATTCTGGGTGTGACCTTGCTGGTGGTGCTGTGGGTTAGGCTCCTGACTTCCCTATTGCAATGTCTGTGATCAAATCCCACTGAAGCCATGACTCTTCCTTTATAACAAACATTTCTTTGAAAAAATGAAACGTTTCCCTTGGTCAGAGATTAAATAAAACCTCACTCGCACCAAACAAATTTATATTTCTAAATATAAATATTTCAAAATATCACAACATGATCGAATTTAAGTCATTTTAATAACAATGAATAGTCACCTAGTGGTAGTGGTAAAATTCCATATTAATATTCAATACTACAACGGGCACAGTAAAGACATTTACTGTAAATCTTTCTACGACCGACCAACGGACCACGAGTGCCCCTGTCGGTCAACCAATCACGTACCGCGGTGTTTTGTGTCAATTACCTCCGGCACTTTGAATGGCTGCATCTGTATAACATCTCCAAAAAAAAAACACACCGGGCTTTGAAGAGAGGCGATTCATAAGAGCTGGAGAAGGTGTAATATTTGTGTGCGTCAGCAGTGAAACTGCATGTTGATTGATGGAGGGCTGAGCGGGGAATAACGGTTGCTCAGGGTCACAGGTCATAGTGAATTTAGGAGCTAACTGGTTCGGAGTTACAGGTTAAATAATAAAGAGTTTGTTCGAGTGTCACATCTTCGTCCTGGGTTCTTAATTTTTACACTATACGTGTAGGAGAAACAAGACAGTGTGTGTGTGTGCCCAGGTAATTCTGGGAGACAGATCGAATCTGGGCTAAAAGAGAGGGGGCTTAGCCCTCTTCCATTTGCTAGTTCAAAGTTGTACAACCCATTTGTATCTGCTAGGCCCTGGTGAATTGCTGCGAAATGCTGAAATAACCTCTAGGCTCCTTGGTTGTCAATTCGTCAAACGTGCGTTTGGTACAAGAGTGCATGAAGGCACCGGAAATACATTGGGAACAAATGACCGGTCACTCAAGACCTCTGTGAAGTACAGGAGCGTGCAGAACAAGGCTGTTTCAACCCAGTCTCAAACCAGGGACCTTTCGCGTGTTAGGCGAACGTGATAGCCGCTACACTACAGTAACCTGCAGGGACTGCTGCTGGTGTCTCGCTTGCGTTTCGGGCTGAGAAAGGGACGCGTCACTTTAGGAAGGGGGCGCTGGAGAGAGGAACAAAGGGCGCGATGAAACAAAATGCCGAAACCCAGGATCAAACCAGGGACCTTTAGATCTTCAGTCTAACGCTCTCCCAACTGAGCTATTTCGGCGGTGCGTAGAGCCCACAGCCACCTGCTCCAGCCTTCCTGTGTTGCGGCATGAGCACACCAGGAGTAGCGGGAGAGTGTTGCAGGAACATCACTCAGAAGGAAAGCCACCCAGGTGCGCCCTCTGAGCTCTGTCCAGCGCATCTTCCTCGCATGGACAATTAGCAAGAACAGAATGACACCCCATGGGTGTCTCATGACCACACCTTAGGTTGTGACACCTGCAGGTGTGAGGGGTTGCCGGGCTACTTTGGAGCAGAGCTTGGGCGGAGGGGGGGCGGGAAAGCAGACAAAGAGGTGACACCTCAAGGTCTGCACAATCACAGCTCTCCGCCGCCCCAGGCTTCCGCTCGTTAAGCTACTGGACACACCCGCCCCTCCTCACACAGACCGTGGAAAAGCCCCCGAGTGGGAGGGCTCTCTCTTCCTCCCAGGAGCTCTTGGACACGACGCACAGACAGGGCGCGGGGAGCCGCCGCCTGCAAACACGGCTCCAGGCAGGACTCCGCTCCGCAGGAGCCGCAGAGCAGAGGAGATGGGGGCAGCTTAGCTCCTGTGCAGAGACCTGAGCTGTTGTTGCTGCGGACGCTGTCTTTTCTGTTCTCGGGGTAGGAGTGAATGTTGAGTTGCCCTTAGATATGAAGCAGAGCACTTCAACGGCACGGGTGTGTGTGTGTGCGTGCGCCCTGGTGATTCTGGGAGACAGATCGAACCTGGGCTAAAAGAGAGGGGGCTTAGCCCTCTTCCATTTGCTAGTTCAAAGTTGTACAACCCATTTGTATCTGCTAGGCGGCGCAGTCGTCGTGCACAAAGAACGCTTTGAAAAGCGTCAAAGGCAAGTCATTCCAAGTTGGTCGTTTGTGTTTTCCGTTCAGACGCGAAATGCTGAAATGATCTCTCGGCTCCTCGGTTGTCATTTCTGCTCCGTACAGGAATCACAGCACGCGTTGGCTTCCACCACGGTGGGTCGGGACACGATGCCGGGGGTCGGAGAGAGTGATGTCTTCCTCGTTAGTATAGGACCTGTCACCTGCCCCCCCCGTCACGCGGGAGACCGGGGTACATCAGGACGCGCATTGAAGTGAAAGCAGGATGCGCTGCGACATGCACTGTGCAGATCCCGCCACACTAAGAGGTGAGTGGGTCTGTATTATACAGATCACAGCGCTAGGCGAATCCCCAATCCCCTTTTGTGTGTGGCGACAAAAGAAGTCTGTTTCCGCCCGGGGACCTTTCGCGTGGGAGGCGAACGTGATAACCACTACACTACGGAAATGGTGGTAAGACGTGCCCAGCGGCCCAGCGCTGAGCTTCGCCAATGCAATTCAGCTGCTTCCAGTGCCTTTATTGGAGTGCGCTGATGGACCGTGCTCTCTCTCCAGAGACCAGCACGCCTGTCATGGACGGAGCAGGAAAGGCGGCGCCACATTCTACAGCCCTCTCCACGCAATCGACGAAATCGGGCTACTGAAGTGGAGAAAATCGCTTCTCCAGAAAGTGCAAATATCATCTTGGAGAGTATAAATCCTATTGCCAAAGGTCAGCCCTGTCTACCAGAGTAACCCTCCCACCTCCTGCAGCGACGATCAGCTCGTCTCACACACGAAAAGTTTCGGTTGGAAACAAGCGCCCCCTCTTCTCTCACGTTTTGCACGTTCGAGTAGTTTTAATGCGGCTCCTTCTTATACGGTGCTGATCTTTTGGAAAGCAGGAGGCAAAACCAACATGTTCTCATACCGGGAGTCGAACCCAGGCCTCGTGGGTGAAAACCAGGAATCATAACCGCTAGACCATATGGGAGCACACACCCCCGCTGTTCCCGGCATCATGCAAGCAAACTACATAAATATGAGAAAACACGCAACAGAATTGTCACTCAGAGTGTCGAAGGGTCGATGTATACTGGGGCTCAGTTGAAATGCAACGTCAGGACTTTTCCGAATTATGTCACACGAAGAGAGCACAGCCTTTTCCACCCTGCTGCATGTGTATCAGTAACTTGCCGTGATCGTATAGTGGTCAGTACTTTGCGCTGTGGCCGCAACAACCCCGGTTCGAATCCGGGTCATGGCAGAATAGGGGCGTCTGCTTTTACTACTTGCACGAATGAAGGCAAAAAAAAGCCAATCGATGTGAACGAACGGTGCTTTACAGAGGAGTACTGCCTGACTGGATCGTTGATGAACGACAGAGGCCACTCCGACCTCTTCTCGGTTTTCTTCAATGACTTACTAAGGATCTTCTTCACATTCGCCCATGCAGGGGAAGCCAGTTACACCAAAGCAAACGCAGGAAAGTGCATTTCAAGCAGAGACCAGGAGGGACTTGTTTACACCGAGAGTGGTCGGAGAATGGAACAATGCGCCCAGCCCTGTTGCTGGAGCCGATTCTTGATGAGATCTTGGGCTCACTAAGAGGCCCCCGCTGGATGCTAATCTTTCTGTTGTTCTTGCAGGTCCTGCGCTGCTTTTGAGCCGACAGAGCTCGTCCTGGTCTGTCGGCACAGCCCAATTGCAAATGATCGGCTCCGCGTACAGAAGGAAAGTGCGTTTGGTACAAGAGTGCATGAAGGCACCGGAAATACATTGGGAACAAATGACCGGTCGCTTAAGACCTCTGTGAAGTACAGGAGCGTGCAAAAAGAGGCAGTTTCCGTCCGGTCTCAAACCGGGGACTTTTCGCGTGCGAGGCTAACGTGATAACCGTTGCACTACTGAAACAGTAAGAAAAGGGGCCCACCGGCAGTGAATATTCAACTTCATTGCATTACTGCTCCCAACCAGTTGATATCAATTTAATTCCTAAGGGTTATGTACTTGTTTTGAGTATCTAATGTAGAAGTTGTAAACAAGTTCATTTACGAAATGGTCTAAATGAATGATATACCGAACTTATGTCCTCTTGATATGTGTAACTCTTTGTAACTGAATGAATTTATATCTTTTGTATTCTGATAACCCTTACGATAAGATCTGTTAGGTTTACATGCATATTCTATATATTAATAAATGTATCCTCGTGTATTAGTACCTGTGTGTGCGTTGCTTGAGTTATATCGCATGGTTGGATTGTAAGACCATTAAAAGAATCAATTTTGTGATTTACTGCCACAAAAATAATTGTCCCAGTAAATTCCCAAACCCCTACAGAACTGGTGCCTCGTGAGAGCACACTACAACAGTGTGTGATCTCCTGTCCCAGCCTGAGGAGCAGACAGCGAGCCTGTCTCTCAATAATACTAATAATACAGTGTGTGATTCCCTGCCCCAGCCAGAGGAACAGACAGTGAGCCTGTCAATAATAATACAGTGTGTGATCTCCTGTCCCAGCCTGGGAAACAGTGAGTCAGCCTCTCAATAATTATAATACAGTGTGATCTACTGTCCCAGCCTGAGGAACAGTGAGCTTGTCTCTCAATAATAATAATACAGTATGATCTCCTGTCCCAGCCTGAGGAACAGACAGTGAACCTGTCTCTCAATAATAATAATAATACAGTGTGTGACTTCCTGTCCCAGCCTGAGGAACAGACAGTGAGCCTGTCTCTCAATAATAATAATACAGTGTGATCTCCTGTCCCAGCCTGAGGAACAGTGAGCCTGTCTCTCAATAATAATAATACAGTGTGTGATCTCCTGTCTAATCCTGAGGAACAGACAGTGAACCTGTCTCTCAGTAATGATAACCTAGTGTGGAATGTCCTGTCCCAGTCTGAAGAACAAAGAGTGAGCATGTCCCTCAATAATAATAATAGAACAGTGTGTGATCTCCAGTCCCAGCAAGAGGAACAGACAGTGAGTCTGTATCTCAATACTAATAATACAGTGTGTGATCTCCTGTCCCAGCCTGAGGAACAGACAGTGAGCCTGTCTCTCAATAATAATAATACAGTGTGTGATCTCCTGTCCCAGCCTGAGGAACAGTGAGCCTGTCTCTCAATAATAATAATACAGTGTGTGATATCCTGCCCCAGCCTGAGGAACAGACAGTGAGCCTGTCTCTCAATAATAATAATGCAGTGTGTGATTTCCTGTCCCAGCCCGGGGAACAGTGAGCCAGATTCTCAATAATAATAATACAGTGTGTGATCTCCAGTCCCAGCCTGGGAAACAGTGAGTCAGACTCTCAATAATTATAATGCAGTGTGATCTACTGTCCCACCCTGAGGAACAGACAGTGAGCCAGTATCTCAATAATAATAATACAGTGCGTGATCTCCTGTACTAGCCTGAGGAACAGACTGCGAGCCTGTCTCTCAATAATAATAATACAGTGTGTGACCTCCTGTCCCAGCTTGGGGAACAGTGAGCCAGACTCTCAATAATAATAATACAGTGTGATCTACTGTCTCAGCCTGAGGAACAGTGAGTTTATCTGTCAATAATAATAATACAGTGTGATCTCCTGTCCCAGCATGAGGAACAGTGAGCTTGTCTCTCAATAATAATAATACCGTCTGATCTCCTGTCCCAGCCTGAGGAACAGACAGTGAACCTGTCTCTCAATAATAATAATAATACAGTGTGATCTCCTGTCCCAGCCTGAGGAACAGTGAGCCTGTCTCTTAATAATAATAATACAGTGTGTGATCTCCTGTCTTAGCCTGAGGAACAGACAGTGAACCTGTCTCTCAATAATGATAACCTAGTGTGGAATGTCCTGTCCCAGTCTGAAGAACAAACAGTGAGCATGTCCCTCAATAATAATAGAACAGTGTGTGATCTCCAGTCCCAGCAAGAGGAACAGACAGTGAGCCTGTCTCTCAATAATAATAATACAGTGCGTGATCTCCTGTACTAGCCTGAGGAACAGTGAGCCAGACTCTCAATAATAATAATACAGTGTGATTTACTGTCCCAGCCTGAGGAACAGTGAGTTTATCTGTCAATAATAATAATACAGTGTGATCTCCTGTCCCAGCCTGAGGAACAGTGAGCTTGTCTCTCAATAATAATAATACAATGTGATCTCCTGTCCCAGCCTGAGGAACCGTGAGCCTGTCTCTCTATAATAATAATCCAGTGTGGGATGTCCTGTCCCAGCCTGAGGAACAGACATTGAGCCTGTCTCTCTATAATAATAATACAGTGTGTGACCTCCTGTCCCAGCCTGAGGAACAGACATTGAGCCTGTCTCTCAATAATAATAATACAGTGTGTGATCTCCTGTCCCAGCCTGAGGAACAGTGAGCCTGTCTCTCAATAATAATAATACAGTGTGTGATCTCCTGTCCCAGCCTGAGGAACAGACAGTGAGCCTGTCTCTCAATAATAATAATACAGTTTTTGATTTCCTGTCCCAGCCTGGGGAACAGTGAGCCAGACTCTCAATAATAATAATACAATGTGATCTACTGTCCTAGCCTGAGGAACAGACAGTGAGCCTTTATCTCAATAATAATAATACAGTGCTTGATCTCCTGTACTAACCTGAGGAACAGACAGCGAGCCTGTCTCTCAATAATAATAATATAGTGTGTGATCTCCTGTCCCAGCCTGAGGAACAGTGAGCCTGTCTCTCAACAATAATAATACAGTGTGTGATCTCTTGTCCCAGCCTGAGGATCAGACAGTGAGCCTGTCTCTCAATAATAATAATACAGTGTGTGATCTACTGTCCCAGCCTGAGGAACAGTGAGTTTATCTGTCAATAAAAATAATACAGTATGATCTACTGTCCCAGCCTGAGGAACAGTGAGTTTATCTGTCAATAAAAATAATACAGTATGATCTCCTGTCCCAGCCTGAGGAACAGTGAGCATGTCTCTCAATAATAATAATACAGTGTGTGACCTCCTGTCCCAGCCTGAGGAACAGTGAGCCTGTCTCTCAATAATAATAACCTAGTGTGGAATGTCCTGTCCCAGTCTGAGGAACAAACCGTGAGCATGTCTCTCAGTAATAATAGAACAGTATGTGATCTCCAGTCCCAGCCAGAGGAACAGACAGTGAGCTTGTATCTCAGTAATAATAATACGGTGTGTCATTTCCTGCCCCAGCCAGAGGAACAGACAGTGAGCATGTCTCTGTCACGAACAGTTCTTTCCGGACCCTATGCGGACGACACAGTCCGACGGAGTGGGGAAACACTGGGGAAACATCATGCAGGAAAACGGGGCTGAAGACAAGGGGGCGTGTCCAAGGTGCGCTGGTGCACGGGGAAGGTGTGGCCGAGGCGAACAATCTGAGAGAGTAGTCCTTAGAGATAATCCAAAACGCAAGGGTAAGTCCAAAACCAGGAGATCCATCAGAACAAGTTAAAAACCACGAAGGCCGGGTCGGAACCGGCGGACGGGGAACAGGAACGGGAACAGAGGTTAAAACCTTAACGGGACCAGGCGCTTCCAGGTCCCGGACTCGCACGATATGGAAATCAGATGCAGAGCCCGGATGAGCGTCAGCGCCTGGCTTTTAAGGTGGGCTGGGAATGGGAAACAGGTGCAGAGAATGAAGTCTTAAGTGAAAGGGCTGGAGCACCCTTAAGGAGGGGGAACTAATATCGTGACAGTCTCTCAACAATAATATGAAAAAAACTGTGTGATCTCCTGTCCCTGCCTGAGGAACAGACAGTGAGCCTGTCTCTCAATAATAATAATACAGTGTGTGACTTCCTGTCCCAGCCTGAGGAACAGACAGTGAGCCTGTCGCTCAATAATAATAATACAGTGTGTGACCTCCTGTCCCAACCTGAGGAACAGACAGGAGTGAGCCAGTCTCTCAATAATAATGAAGCAGATTATGATCTGCTGTCCCAGCCTAAGGAACAGTCAGGAAAGAGCAGGTCTCTCTATAATAATAATACAGTTTGTGATCTCCTGTCCAAGCCTGAGGAACAGTGAGCTTGTCTCTCAATAATAAAAATACAGTGTGTGATCTCCTGTCCCAGCCCGGGGAACACTGAGGCTGTCTCTCAATACTAATAATACAGTGTGTGATATCCTACCCTAGCCTGAGGAACAGACAGTGAGCCTGTCTCTCAATAATAATAATAGAGTGTGTGATTTCCTGTCGCAGCCTGAGGAACAGTGAGCTTGTCTCTCAATAATAATAATAAAGTGTGATCTCCTGTCCAAGCCTGAGGAACAGTGAGCTTGTCTCTCAATAATAAAAATACAGTGTGATCTCCTGTCCAAGCCTGAGGAACAGACAGTGACCCTGTCACTCAATAATAATAATACAGTGTGTGACCTCCTGTCCCAGCCTGAGGAACAGTGAGCCTGTCTCTCAATAATAATAATACAGTGTGTCATCTCCTGTCCCAGCCTGAGGAACAGTGAGCTTGTCTCTCAATATTAATAATACAGTCTGATCTCCTGTCCCAGCCTGAGGAACAGTGAACCTGTCTCTAAATAATAATAATACAGTGTGTGATCTCCTGTTCCAGCCTAAGGAACAGACAGTGAGCTTGTCTCTCATGAATAATATTACAGCGTGTGATCTCCTGTCCCAGCATGGGGAACAGACAGAGATCCTGTCTCTCAATAATAATAATCCAGTGTGGGATGTCCTGTCCCAGTCTTAGGAACAAACAGTGAGCATGTCTCTCAATAATAATAATACAGTGTGTGATCTCCTGTCCCAGCCTGAGGAACAGACAGTGAGCCTGTCTCTCAATAATAATAATAATACAGTGTGGGATCTCCTGTCCCAGCCTGGGGAACAGTGAGCCAGACTCTCAATAATAATACTATTATACTGTGATCTACTGTTCCAGCCTGAGGAACAGACAGTGAGCCTGTCTCTCAATAATAATACTACAGTGTTGGATCTCCTTTCCCAGCCTGGGGAACAGTGAGCCAGACTCTCAATAATAATAATACAGTGTGATCTTCTCTCCCAGCCTGAGGAAAAGACCGTGAGCCTGTCTCACAATAATAATAATACAGTGTGTGATCTCCTGTCCCAGCCTGAGGAACAGACAGTGAGCCTGTCTCTCAATAATAATAATACAGTGTGTGATCTCCTGTCCCAGCCCAAATGACGACACAGTGTGCCTATCTGTCAATAATAATAATACAGGGTGCAATCTCCTGTCCCAGCCTGAGGAACAGTGTGCCTGTCAATCAATAATAATAATACAGTATGGGATCTCCTGCTCCAGCCTGAGGAACAGATAGTGAGACTGTCTCTCAATAATAATAATAATACAGTGTGATCTCCTGACCCAGCCTGGGGAACATACAGTGAGCCAGTCTCTCTATGATAATAATTCAGTGTGGGATCTCATGTCCAACTCTTAGGAACAGACAGTGAGCCTGTCTCTCAGTAATAATAATACCATGTGTGATCTCCTGCTCCAGCCTGAGGAACAGACAGTGAGCCTGTCTCTCAATAATAATAATCCAGTGTGTGATCTCCTGTTCAAGCCCAAGCGAAGACACAGTGAGCCTATCTGTCAATAATAATAATACAGTGTGTGATCTCCTGTCCCAGCCTGAGGAACAGAGAGTGAGCCTGTCTCTCAATAATAAAACAGTGTGTGATCCTCTGTCCCAGCCTGAGGAACAGACAGTGAGCCCGTCTCTCAATAAAAATAATACAGTGTGTGATCCCCTGTCGCAGCCAGAAGAACAGACAGTGAGCCCGTCTCTCAATAATAATAATAATACAGTGTGTGATCTCCTGTCCCAGCCTGAGGAACAGTGAGCCTGTCAATCAATAATAATAATACAATATGTGATGTCCTGTCTCAGCCTGTGGAACAGAGAGTAAGCCTGTCTCTCAATAATAATAATACAGTGTGATCTACTGTCCCAGCATGAGGAACAGTGAGCCTGTCTCTCAATAATAATAATAATACAGTATGTGACCAACTGTCCTAGACTGAGGAAAAGACAGTGAGTCTGTCTCTCAATAATAATAATACAGTGTGATTTCCTGTCCCAGCCTGTGGAACATACAGTGAGCCTGTCTCTCTATAATAATAATATAATGTATGACCTCCTGTCCCAGCCTGGGGAACATACAGTGAGCCTGTCTCTCAATAATAATAATACAGTGTCTGATCTCCTGTCCCAGTCTGAGGAACAGACAGTGAGCCTGTCTCTCAATAATAATAATTCAGTGTGCAATCTCCTTTCCCAGCCTGGGGAACAGACTGTGAGCCTGTCTCTCAATAATAATAATACAGTGTGTGATCTCCTGTCCCAGCCTGAGGAACAGACAGTGAGCCTGTCTCTAAATAATAATAATACAGTGTGTGATCTCCTGTCCCAGCCTGAGGAACAAACAGTGAGCCTGTCTCAAAATAATAATAATACAGTGTGGGATCTCCTGTCCCAGCCTGGGGAACAGTGTGCCAGACTCTCAATAATATTAATAATAATAATACAATGTGATCTACTGTCCCAGCCTGAGGAAAAGACAGTGAGTCTGTCTCTAAATAAGAATAATACAGTGTGGGATCTCCTGTCCCAGCCTGGGGAGCAGTGAGCCAGACTCTCAATAATAATAATAATACAGTGTGATCTACTGTCCCAGCCTGAGGAACAGACAGTGAGTTTGTCTCTCTATAATAATAATTCAGTGTGGGATCTCCTGTCCAACTCTGAGGAACAGACAGTGAGCCTGTCTCTCAATAATAATAATACAGTGTGTGATCTCCTGTCCAACTCTGAGGAACAGACAGTGAGCCTGTCTCTCATTAATAATAATACAGTGTGTGATCTCCTGTCCCAGCCTGAGGAACAGAAAGTGAGCCTGTCTCTCAATAATAATAATACAGTGTGTGATCTCCTGTCCCAGCCTGAGGAACAGACAGTGAGCCTGTCTCTCAATAATAATAATTCAGTGTGTGATCTCCTGTCCCAGCCTGAGGAACAGACAGTGAGCCTGTCTCTCAATAATAATAGTACAGTGTGGGATCTCCTGTCCCAGCCTGGGGAACAGTGAGCCAGACTCTCAATAATATTAATAATAATAATAATACAGTGTGATCTCCTGTCCCAGCCTGAGGAACAGAAAGTGAGCCTGTCTCTCAATAATAATAATACAGTGTGTGATCTCCTGTCCCAGCCTGAGGAACAGACAGTGAGCCTGTCTCTCAATAATAATAATAATTCAGTGTGTGATCTCCTGTCCCAGCCTGAGGAACAGACAGTGAGCCTGTCTCTCAATAATAATAGTACAGTGTGGGATCTCCTGTCCCAGCCTGGGGAACAGTGAGCCAGACTCTCAATAATATTAATAATAATAATAATACAGTGTTATCTACTGTCCCAGCCTGAGGTACAGACAGTGAGCCTGTCTCTCAATAATAATATAGTGTGTGACCTCCTGTCCCAGACTGAGGAAAAGACCATGAGTCTGTCTCTAAATAATAATGATACAGTGTGGGATCTCCTGTCCCAGTCTCGGGAACAGAGAGCCTGTCTCTCAATAATAATAATACAGTGTGTGATCTACTGTCCCAGCCTGAGGAACAGACAGTGAGTTTGTCTCTCAATAATAATACAGTGTGTGATCCACTGTCCCAGCCTGAGGAACAGACAGTGAGCCTGTCTCTCAATAATAATAATACAGTGTGTGCTCTCCTGTCCCAGCCTGAGGAACAGTGAGCAGTCCTAATAGTTACCGCTTTCCTGATTTAACTCAGCAGCTTTTATTTCGCATGAAGCGCAGGGAACTTGTGAGAACAGGTTGGGTTTGCTGTGCTCAACTGGCTCGGCGTCTTCGTGTCGTAGCGCCGCAACGGTGTGTTTTACTTCCTTCTCTTTTCAGCCCGGAAGAAACATTTTACTTGTTCCTTTTGTAGCCCATGCATGCCGACGCCTGTGTTGTGTTGTGGATTTTCTCCTTCTTGAATTTTTACTCCTCCTCCCTCTATCTCCCTACTTCTACCTCTCCTTCTCTCTACCTCTCCCTTTTCCCCTCCCTACCTCTCTACCTAGCTCTACCTCTCCCTCTCTCTACCTCTCCCTCTCTCCCTAACCCCCTCTCTCTCCACCTCTCTCCCTCTCTCTACCTCTCTACCGCTCTACCTCTCTCTACCTCTCCCTACCCCTCTCTGCTCTCTCTCTCTCACTCTGGAGTTTATTTTCCAGACAGAAATCCAGTTCCGTCCCTCCTGTGGAAGATTGGTGATGCAGGATGAGAGCCCCTAACCGAGAGCACTGCAGCGGCAGGTTCTGTGGTCTGTTTCAAATCCGCCCGCGCTGAGACACCGAGGAGAAATGAAGAGCCCCAGTCGCGCTAGAAAATCACCCGGGAAAGAGACTTTCAATGTAGGAAAAAAAAGTCGTTAGTAATGGACATAATATGTTTGTTTTGTTTTTTTAATCGCTGCGATGTGTGACTAAGCTCATACGACTAAGAGTCGCCCCCTTTGTCTAGATCTGGTAACCTGCTCGTCGCTGGTGGGCCAGATCGTGTCCCCCATCACTATACTGGGGCAATAGGACCCACACAGACCGCAGGGTGAGCACCTCCTGCTGGCCCCACAGAGAGGGAGAGGTAGAGGTAGGGAGAGAGAGGAGGAGTACAAATTCAAGCAGAGGCCTGAGTGGAGCACTGTCATATGGCCCTGACATCAATCCCTCAACTCTCTGCATAAAGAAGTGTCTTATGGCCATGACATCCCACCCCCACCTTTCTCAGTGGAAAGCACTGTGGTATACCCATGACATCCCACCTCCACCGCTCTCTGCGAAAAGCAGTATCTTCAGGCCCTGCCATCCCACCCCCGCCACTCTCTGCGTAAAGAAGTATCGTCAGGCCCTTACATCCCACCCCCGCCACTCTCTAGGTAAAGAAGTGTCGTATGGCCCTGACACCCACCCCTCCACTCACTGCATAAAGTAGTGTCGTCAAGCCCTGACATCCCACCCCCTCCACTCTCTGTGTAAAGCAGTATCTTCAGGCCCTGACATCCCACCCCTGCCACTCTCTGCCTAAAGAAGTGTCGTATGGCCCTGACACCCACCCCTCCACTCTCTGCGTTAAGCTGTGTTGTCAGGCCCTGACATCCCACCCCCACCACTCTCTGTGTAAAGCAGTGTCATATGGCCCTGACATCCCAACCCCGCCACTCTCTGTGTAAAGCAGTGTCATATGGCCCTGACATCCCACCCCTGCCACTCCCTGCATAAAGAAATGTCGTATGGCCCTGACATCCCACCCCCACCACTCTCTACGTCAAGCACTGTTGTATAGCCCTGTCACCCACCCCTCCACTCTCTGCATAAAGCAGTGTCGTCAAGCCCTGACATCCCACCGCCACCACTCTCTGTGTAAAGCACTGTCGTATGGCCCTGACATCACACCCCCACCACTCTCTGCGGAAAGCACTGTCATATAGCCTTGACACCCACTCCTCCACTCATTGAATAAAGCAGTGTCATATGGCCCTGACATCCCACCCCTGCCACTCCCTGCGTAAAGAAATGTCGTATGGCCTTGACATCCCACCCCCACCACTCTCTACGTCAAGCACTGTTGTATAGCCCTGTCACCCACCCCTCCACTCTCTGCATAAAGCAGTGACGTCAAGCCCTGACATCCCACCTCCGCCATTCTCTGTGTAAACAGTGTCATATGGCCCTGACATCCCACCCCCACCACTCTCTGCGGAAAGCACTGTCATATAGCCCTGACACCCACCCCTCTACTCTTTGCATAAAGCAGTGTCGTCAAGCCCTGACATCCCACCCCTGCCACTCTCTACGCAATGAAGTGTCGTATGGCCCTGACATCCCACCCCCACCACTAACTGCGTAAAGTAGTATCGTCAGGCCCAGACATCACACCCCCACCACTCTCTACGTCAAGCACTGTTGTATAGCCCTGACACCCACCCCTCCACTCTTTGAATAAAGCAGTGTCGTCAAGCCCTGACATCCCACCCCCGCCACTCTCTACGCAATGAAGTGTCGTATGGCCCTGACACCCACCCGTCCACTCTGTACTTAAAGCAGTGACGTCAAGCCCTGACATCCCAACCCCGCCACTATCTGCGTAAAGCAGTATCGTCAGGCCCTGACATCCCACCCCTGCCACTACCTGCGTAAAGAAGTGTCGTATGCTTCTGACATCCCTCCCCCGCCACTCTCTATGTAAAGCACTGTTGTATCGCCCTGACATCACACCCCCACCACTCTCTGCGGAAAGCACTGTCATATAGCCCTGACACCCACCCCTCCACTCTTTGCATAAAGCAGTGTCGTCAAGCCCTGACATCCCACCCCCGCCACTCTCTACGTAAAGAAGTGTCGTATGGACCTGACATCCCACCCCCACCACTAACTGCGTAAAGTAGTATCGTCAGGCCCTAACATCCCAATCCCGCCACTCTCTGCGTAAAGAAGTGTCGTATGGCCCTGACACCCACCCGTCCACTCTGTGCTTAAAGCAGTGACGTCAAGCCCTGACATTCCAGCCCCTCCACTCTCTGCGTAAAGCACTGTCATATGGCCCTGACATTCAACCCCCGCCACTCCCTGCGTAAAGCACTGTAGTATGGCCCTGACATCACACCCCCACCACTCTCTGCGTAAAGCACTGTCGTATAGCCCTGACATCCCACCCCCACCACTCTCTGTGTAAAGCAGTGTCATATGGCCCTGACATCCCACCCCCACCACTCTCTATGTAAAGCACTGTTGTATCGCCCTGACATCACACCCCCACCACTCTCTGCGGAAAGCACTGTCATATAGCCCTGACACCCACCCCTCCATTCTTTGCATAAAGCAGTGTCGTCAAGCCCTGACATCCCACCCCCGCCACTCTCTACGTAAAGAAGTGTCGTATGGTCCTGACATCCCACCCCCACCACTAACTGCGTAAAGTAGTATCGTCAGGCCCTGACATCCCACTCCCGCCACTCTCTGCGTAAAGAAGTGTCGTATGTCGTATGTCGAGGTGAGGTGAGGTGCGACACGCCAGAGCCCCGACGCTGCTAATGCGGAGCACTTGTTAACTGGCATTGAAAGGACGTGTGTGCACGGAGCGAGCCTTCCCTGCGGCGGAGCGTGGAAACTTTCTCCCCGCGCTGCAGGAGTTGTGTGCGCTGCAGCGGTGCCGAGAGAACAGCAGAGAAGGCAGCAGGCTCTGGAGAGCGGGTAAGAGACGGAGCCTTGTGGGCAGGCGAGCAGGCCTATTTTTTGGAAATTGCTGAAAAGGCTCCGGTGTTTGTTCGGTGTGTGGCATCGCTCACTACGCAAGCTTGCGTAGCGATCTGCCGGTCTGGTGTTATGCAAATGAGGCCAAATTGCGTCCCTGGACATGCTGCGACTGCGCATTGGCGACTGCAGATGTGTAGGAAACGGCGCGCTCGTTTTCTCGTTTTGCGGGACAGGGAGGCCTTGTCATTGATGGTTACATATGAGACGGGGATTAGGAGGAGACCCCGACTGATTGGTAAAGGGGAACACTAACACCAGAGTGACACCCCCGGCGTCTCTTTTTGAGAGACGCCCTGGGATTTCTTAATGGCCAAGGAGGGTCGGGACCTCGGATTTACGCCTCCCCCGAATATCGGAGCTGCCTCTAAATCTGCAAATGAAGATGAGTCGATAAACCACTTGTTTTTCGTATAACAATACATATATTCATTTATTACTGATTTCATTCATTGAGCACGGATACAATAGAGGTACAGCCATTCACTGTTTGACATGTCGGCACTGGTACAGAACCTAGCAATCAGAAAACGGGTGAAACTGTCTTGAGAATTAGCATACAGTACCGAGGCCCCCATGACCAAATAAAGGCTAACCTCGATAATCAGCCTAAATAATGCAGACTACAGCAAGACGACTGACTTTGAAAAGGGAATGAATGTCCGGAAGGAGTAGTGGAACCAGCTTGAAATGCTTCTCCAGACCTCTAACTAAAAGAAACCGGGAACCAGCAATGGCATCGACTCCTTTCGAACTGGGATCCTATCGCAGCTCGCGGTGTCGTAACTCTTCCGTATCTGATATTGGACCAAGCACATCAGGGGAGAGCGCGAACGCAGTCCCCCACTACCAGAAATTATGCAGTCGAGATTCCCACATTTGGGGAATTCGCAGGGGTCAGCACAGCCGGAGTGCAATGGCCGAGCCTCGCTCTGGGTGAACCGATTCGATTTTTAAGAACTTTATTTTCTTTTCACAAAAAAGTACAGGACATCACAGTTTAGAAAGCTTTACATTAATATACATATTTAAAACAGTATAAATGATCACATCTCATTACATTTTGACACGGTACCAGTTACATAGCAACAATTTCTTTTTTTCTGGTGCAAATCACATTCTTTACTTAAACATGATAATGTTTTTCACAGTCTCTTGAGATATTGACCTATGCTCTCTATTTCTCACAGATTTTCTGCTTCCTCCCTCCCTTCTCTCCACAGATCTCTGAGGTAATAGTTCTCTCGGGTGATGAACAGGGCCAGGCTACCTGCTGCCTTGACTGGGACCTCGATGTCTTTGAACAGCCCCATGTTCCTCACTCTCCACAGGGCGTCTTTCCCACTGTTCACCATGGCCCAGATCCTGTCAAACTTCCTCCTGACGTGTTTGACAGGAGAGATGCCGTATATGACGAAAGCAGCGGTCAGGGTAAATTGGGGCGAGAGAGCTTGCAACCAATCTTCAAACTGTGCCCAGAAGGCCTTAGCAAAAAAGCAGGACCACAGGAGATGGGTCACAGTCTCCTCCTCGCCGCAGCCCACCCTAACGCAGCGAGGGCTGGGGGTGAGGCCCCTACGGTACAAGAAAGTTCGTACCGGTAAGCACTGGTGGACGACACTCCAGGCTAAATTTCTGTGAATGTTGCACAGAAACTTAGAGAATGTGTGTTTCCACACCTTCCTTGTTTGGGCTGATGTTAAAATGCCCACAGGGGTCTGCCTATTCTTCTGCGGTGCAACGAAATCTTCCAGTTTTTGGACGCTGACATCTCGGAGGGGAATATGGCCAATTGGGTGAGATCTTAGAAAACTTTTAACTGTCCCATAAATTGCAGGGCATGTGTGTCAGAGAGTGGGACATCCAGCTTGGGTCTGACACCCCACACTCTGAACACCTCCCTACCTACCCAGAGCCTGGCAAAACATTTCCAGGTACGTGCTGCAGGCGCTGTTGCAAAGCCTCTCAGCACAGAGGCCAGGAAAATGCACAGCAGCTTCATGGCAATATCTGGGACAGACTTCCCCCCTAAGAGTAGCAGCCTGTACATTATTTCCCTTCTGAGTCTTTCCTGCTTCCCACCCCATAGAAAATGAAACATCCATCTCCTCAGCACCACTGCAACACGGAGTGGGATTGGGAAGGTAGAAGGCAGAAAATTCAAGACAGGCAAGAGCTCGGCTTTGATGACCAGTACCTTCCCTGTCATGGTGAGGTCTCGGTCCTTCCATTGCATCAGTTTTTTGTTTAAGATTGGCAATTTGTTCTGTCAATTTACTGTTCCCATCTCTTCTCCAAAATACACCCCCAGGACCTTAATTCTCTTCTCTTGCAGCCTGAGATCATGCCCTTCTTTTGGCTCCCTCCAGTTCTGATAAAAAATCTCACTCTTAGATTTGTTAGTTTTTGCAGAGGAAGCCAAAGAGAAACGATCACAGCACTTCAGAGCTCTGCTAATTGAGACATTGTCAGAGAGGAGCAGGGTGACGTCATCCATTTATAGAGATGTCTTTACCTCTCCCCCCCCACTTCCAGGCATTGGTATCCCATTAATGGCCTGATCCTGGCGCAAGGCACAGGCTAAGGGCTCCATAGCCAAAACAAATAAAAAGGGGGATAATGGGCAGCCTTGCCTCACCCTTGAATAGACTTCAAAGGGGCGTGATCTATTGCCATTAACCATTACTCTGCTGTTGCTATCTGTGTACAGCAGGTTAATCCACTTTCTCATGATGGGGCCAAACTTCATGTGCTCAAGTACCGATGTTAAGTACTGCCGGTTTAGGCGGTCAAAGGCCTTTTCTAGGTCTACACCTAAAATGCACAGAGGGAGGGAGCGATCCTCTGAGTACAGGCAGACATCCCTCAACAAGGCCAGGTTGTCGCTCATCAGGCGTCCTGCTATCCCACAAGTCTGTTCTTTCTCTACCAGTGAGGTCACTACATTTTGTAGGTACAGGAAAAGGGCTTTGGACAGGATCTTAGTGTCCACGCCTAACAGGCTGAGGGGTCTCCAGTTCTTTATGTCATTCTTTGCTCCTTTCTTAAACAAGAGAGAGATAGTGCCTTCTCTTAAGGAGTCAGGCAGCAATTCTGTCTTATAGCTTTCCTCGAAAAGGAGCATTAGCAGATCCTGAAGCAGATCCCAAAAGGTGCAATAAAATTCCTTAGGGAGCCCGTCAGCACCCGGAGTTTTCCCCTTCTGTAAGCTCTCCATAGCCTGTCTCAGCTCTTCTACTGTCAAATCCCTCTCAAGTACTTCCCTATCTTCTTCACTCAAATCGTTTTCTAGCTTTGAGGTAAAAAAATGAATTTCTTCATCCTTTACCTCTGTACAGTCTTAAGTAGAAGGCCTCGATGCAGGAGAGGATAGCACTCGGCTCTGTTCTCTCTCTTCCCTCCTCATCAACTACACTTTCCATGACAGACTTGGAGCCTACCACTTTCCTGAAAAAGAAGCGAGTACACTTCTCATTTTCTTCCAAGAACTGCACTCAGCTTCTTAACAGCACTCCTCGACTACTTTCTTCTGCTATGCTCCGGATGTCCTTTTTTAAAAGGGTGATATCCTCGAGCTCATTGAAGCCACTGTGCAGCATCGTGTAGAGACGCTGCAGCAGCCTCTGTTTCCTGGCTAGCACTCCTCTCCGTCTGGCAGCCTTCCTTCCCTCAGCCATGAAAAAGGCCTTTGTCCTCACCTTCACCTCCTCCTACTGACCCATACAGACACTGCAAGGACAGCCACTGTGATAGTTTCTCCTTGTAGCGGGATACTACCCCCTCGTTCTCTAGCAGCTTTGTGTTGAGTTTCCAGAGGCCTGGGCCAAAGACAGTCCCGCCCTGGAGTTCCACTCTTCATCCTAAAGCTTTCTTGATCTGAGAAGAAGACAGGCTGAAGAGTGACCCCAACAACTTTCACTCTCTCTGAGACAAAGCAATAGTCAATTCTGGAGCTGCTATTCCTCCCTGACCATGTATATCCTGCTGTTGTGGGATATATACATCTATATGTGTCTGAGAGTTTAAAGTCTTGAACTAAGTTTTGCAGGGCCAGTGAGCTGGAATCCAATTTTATCGGCCTTTTGGCTAAGATCAAGTTCAAGTGGCATGCCCGCAGTTCCTGTCTTTCCAAAGTTCGAGAAGGCGATCGAAGATCCTGAAGAGTGCTTGAGCTGGTATCGCCCTAGGTTGAGCCTAGGGGGTTAAGGCCAAGCAGCAGCTGAGCTGGGTGGAATCCGGCAGCAACGTTCTCTCTCTCTGCTCTCTCCTCTCCCCTCCCCCTTTCTCTTGCTCTGCCTCCTTGGCCTCTTGGCTGGGAGTAGGTACTCGTGGCCTGCCCGCAGTGCTTGTTTTCTTCCTCGAGACTCGGAAGCACTATCCGCTCCCTCTCTCTCTCTCCTCCTGCGCCTGCACCTAGCTGGGCTTTGCCCACAAGGACACAAGGACGCTGCTCCTTTAGCAGCTAAACCCTCCTCTCCACAGGACCTTGCTCTCTCTCTTTCTCTCCTTTTTTCTTTTTTCTCCTTTCCAGATGGCAGACAAGAAGACACTGATCCGGTTCCACTGGACCAAGAAAACAGAGACGATGCCAACTGCAAAATCCTTTTTCATTACCTTCCTGAGAGGGATCCTGCAGTTGGTGGCCGGAGATCTCTACTGCCTGCAAGACAACAAGGCAGAGAGATACATGGAGGCCTACATGGCCACGGACGCCTCATATGAAAAGACAACGAAAATGATCAGAGAAAAAGGTAAGCACCCCGGTTACTCTGAATTCAGGCCGGAGCCTATGAGGAAGACAAACCAGAGGACCATCACAGTCCTCACATACAACCCCTACGTACCAATGGAACTGGTAACAGCGTACCTACGGAGGTATGTAACTGTGGTGGGCAAACCGACGGAGATCAGGGACAGTTGCGGCGTCTGGTACGGCAAACGCCAGTACCAAGTCCTCCTAAAAGAGGACCCAGAGGGCGTCGACGGTTTCCAGCACCCCCCGGCCCGCTTCAACATCGGAGCCGACAGGGGGTACCTTTACTACCCCAGGACGCCACAAGGAGAACACGTGTGACATCGTCAGATGTCACAACTGTAACAAAGAGGGGCACCTGGCAAAAACCTGCAGGGCAGCCAAAAAGTGCAACGGATGCGGCGCCGAGGGACACCTCCTTCACCAATGCAAGGTAAGCAAACCTTCGTTTGCCCAGGTGGTGGAAGCCGGCCGGCAGAAACCGGTCTCAAGACAAAGGGAGAGAGGTGAGAACAAAGAACCCGCACCTCCCCCGCAGAGAACCGAAACTGCCGAGGCCACACCCCCAGCCGCACCAGTGCCACAAGATGGCTGCCAGGACGACGGACAAAATGGCTGACCGGAGAAAGGGCCCTAATAACTCCCAGCAAGAAGGGAAAGAGAAAGCGGGAGAAGAGATGCAGGGCGGATCCACCTTCGGAAGGACAAAAGAAAAGAGTGGTAAGGGAGAACCGTTTCCTCGTCCTAGAGGAAACTGAACTTTCTTCCCCCGAGGCCCAGGAACAATTGGAGGAGGCAGCCCAGGAAATGGAAACCCTCCCCCCTGAGGCCCAAAGACTACAGGAAGTGACAGCCCAGGAAACAAAACCCCCCTCCCCCGAGTCCCAAGGACAACAGGAGGAGGCAGCCCAGGAAGAGGTAACCCCCTTCCCCGAGGCCCAGGGACAACAGGAAGAGGCAGCCCAGGAAGTCGGAACCCCCTCCCCCAAGGCCCATGAACAACACGAAGAGGCAGCCCAGGAAGTGGAGCCCCCCTCTCCCAAGGCCCAGGAGCAACTGGAGGTCCCCGAAACTCCTGGAGAAAGGGAAGAAAAAAGCCTTCCCGAAGCGGTGGTGGAGAGTATCCTCAAGGAAGACAAGGATTACTTTGAAGCCACCCTGGAGCCGGGACTGATGGTAGGGCTGGACCTGTCCAGCATGTTTACCTTTCAGTCCCCAGCGAGACCTGGAGGGAGCCCAGCATATTCCCCCCAGGACCCGAACGAGAGGAGTTACCTCTAGGCTAAACAGTGCCCAGATGCAGACTCCCAAATTTTCCACTGTAAGCACAAAGAGAGGAGGTTCAACTTTCACTTGTTTAATCATGATTGTGAAACTTACCTTTCTAACAACTAACGTGAGAGGGCTAATAGACCCGTTGAAAAGACGGGGAGTCTTTCATGATCTGGCCTCAAAGTCTCTCAGTTTGTTTCTTACAGGAGGTCCACCTGAAGGATGAAAGCGACAAGCTGACATTCACCAGGGAATGGACGAAGGGAGAATCATGCTGGAGCGTAGGAGGGGTCCACTCTTCCGGAGTGGGAATCCTCCTCGGAAACCCAGAGATGACGCTGGTTTCCTCCTTCTCGGTGGTGCAGGGCCGGATCCTGGTCGCAGACATCGACTGGAGGGGGCAGAAGTTGAGAGCAATTAATGTCTATGCTCCAACAGAACCCTCTATCCTGAAGGAAGTGTTTGCTGACCTGGCCAGCTGCTGCACCACCAACAGACAGGTGGTGCTCGGCGGGGACTTCAACGTCGACCGGGAGAAGGGGAGCGACGCTAACACCGCTGGTTCCGCCTTTGCCTCTTCCAGACATCTTCTAGTTATCAGCTGTGAACACAACACACACCTCATCTTTGATGTATAATAGACATCTTTCTTTGATGTCTATTATACATCAAAGAAAGATTTTTATAGGTGTAGAAACTAGTAAATAAAGCCAATGATTTGTTTTAGAAATGTATTCATAAAATATACAATTATTCACACCTGAACAATATGTAGTTCAAATTATACATTATATACAATATTGTATTCATTTGAATTGTATTCAAATGTCTAATCATCATAAAAAACACAACTAGTAAACTTCAGTTACAAATTCTAGTAACATGGCAATATATATAGTAATGACAAACACAAACTAATTACATGAACACTCTAATATTTAACTCAAAACCACATTTCGATTCAAATACAAATTTTTAAAATTTACAACTTCTTTATTTCCACGAAAATATTATTAATGTAGCATAAACGCTACTTTCTAATAAAGACAGAAAGAAACTGTTTGTTTTGTGCCTACTGGTGATCCTCCTCTCGATACTAATGAAATGTTTAATATGATCCCTCGAGAAAAAAAAGGAATCAATTTCCGCCTGGAATGATTGATGCCCCATCAAACATTTTGTAATATCCCTGGAAGTTTATACAGTAGAATTCTGGTTCGTGGCTTAAATTCAAGGTAAATGAGACTAAGGAAACAAGTTGGAAACTTAATGTCGAAGTGGGATTTAAATCACCCATTTCACATTTTACTTCATTGGGCAGTATGTGCCAGAGAGCAATCCTGCAGTATCCCTTCAATAGCTCAGTTGGTAGAGTGGGGGACTGTAGGGGGGTCAGCAGGGAATCCTTAGGTCGCTGGTTTGATTCCAGCTCGAAGGAAGGTGCTTTTCGTGTACTTTAATCAAAGAGTTAAAAAAGTGAATCTGTTTTATTCAGACATTGATCAAAAGCTCAATAATCGACGAAGCAAAGGCTCCTGTTCCGAATTCAGCCCACGTCTGATTGTCTTGTTTTGGCCAAGATCTGATCTTTGAATTAAGGGACTACACTGTCTGCTTTGTAATTAAAAAATACATACAAATGTCAAGTTTTTTGTAGATATAAAGGTGTTCTCTGTTTTCAAAGGATAGTTACTTAATTGGCATAATGATTTGGTATTGATTTTGTATCGTTGTATTATAAAGTTTGTGCTTTCTGTGTTTTTATCGTATTGTGAACTTATTTTTTAAACAAATGCTTACAAAGGCAAACACGGCACACATCTGTTTATACCAGCGGTGAATTGTACATTTTAATTAAGTACAAGCTACTGTGCATTTCTGGGAGTATAACAGGTTCAATATAAAGTGGCAAAAATATAAAAGGGGAAAATACCCCAGACTGCATGTAAAGCCCTCGTTGTGACTGTTTTAGATAAAATGGCATACTATGCGCGAAATGTTGCAGAAACACAATCTGATATTTTGATACAGGTAGGCCAGTGCTTCCAAAGCATGCAGGTGTAGAACAGGACTTAATGCATTTTTATACAAAAATTTGTATTCTATATTCTGGTCGCTTGCAGATTAGAATGGCATATATTTAGCAATAATATTATTTATGGTACCTGAAAGTTTCAGGTTGTTGCACAAAGCTAAGGTATCCGTATACGTGATCTGACAACTGGAATCAATTTCCTGTCGTTATTTTTAAGTTGAGGCCCAGGATCCAAATCTTCAGTTCTGATTTTTTAAAGTGATATCTTTCCTTCCTGTCGTGGAAGTCACACAATGTGAGCAATTGTTTTTTTTACGTTGCGATCCAAAGAGCCTCAGACGCACAGTCTAACAGTAACCAAACCAGAATGGATTCTGCTGGGAGCCGGGCTGAGCTCATTCTCACTCCCTGTGCTGAAAACAGAATTATTTCTTCCCCGAACATCGTCTACAGATCACTTGTGCGCTTTTAACCTTCTCGCAGCTACGGGCGAGACTGACGCTCATGATATGAAGGCACCCGCTGGCACACATTCTCTAACTCTCACAATCGCGACAGACATCGCTTTTTAAAAAAAAAGTAGATATAGCCCTGAAAAAAGCATTAGCTTTATCAGTTTTTACATTAACCTATTTTGAATCAAAGTTTGATTTTTTTATTGCATTTTACATTATAATTATAATAATCATTATTGCTTACACTTATATAGCGCTGTTCTGGATACTCCACTCAATGCGCTTTACAGGTAATGGGGACTCCCCTCCACCACCACCATTCTCCTGAATGATCACAGAGAGTCAGGACCTCGGTTTTAAGTCTCAGCCGAAGGACGGCACCTGTTTACAGTTTAGTGTCCCCGTCATTGTACTGGGGTATTAGGACCCGCATGGACCGCAGGGTGTGCGCCCAGCGACAAAAACCAGACGTGTGTTGGGCTCGGCTGCGAGCAGGACAATGACGTCACGGGGACAAAGTAGAGGAAATCAAAACGGTTCTATAAAAGACCTGTGTCAGCTGTTGGTTTGCACTCTGGACTCTAAATCCTCCGATCTGATTTTAAATCTCTCTAATACCTGAGCTGCGGCTTCTTCCGAGTATTTATTCGTATACTTATTATGTGTAAGTGTATAGATGAAACCTTTCATATATTGTTCAGTTTAAATCAAAATGCTTTACTAATACAAGAGAGAAGTATAGTATGAAGGATGTGACAAATGTATGATTTCTTGGAACAAAACGGTTTTTATTTGCGTTCGAAATGAAGCAGAATTTTAGCGCGACACAAACCCTTTGTCTTTTTTAGAGTGATTTTTAAACAGACAAAAATGTAGAAAACGTGTTTTTTTAGTCCTACAATAGCAGGGTCAGTGACGTAATGAATAACGCGTCAGGCCTCGCGTCAGAAAATTATAGGTTCGACTGCCGTCTGGCTTGTTGAGTTTATACCACTTCCATTGTTGTCTGCAGCCTCATGCGAATTTCGACAACTTACCCAAAACACTGTACTGTCTGGAGATCAGCTCCAGCTCTGAACTCAATTGCAATGAAAAACCATGCGTAACAAAACTGGAGAACAGCTGAACTTGTCCTCAGTTCGGTGATGAGGGTTCAGAACTGGCGTTGTTGTAATTAGCCCGAACTGCACAGGCTCTGAATCAGACCATGTCAATTAGTCTGATCAGTGTAGGACACGTTAATGTAGAATTATTAATAGGTTTATTAGTTAGTTAGTTCAGGTTTACCCACCTGAACTAATGTAGAATTATTACTTGGTCTGTCTCTTGTTTGTATATAAATGAATGTCTCTGACAACTTAATGTTAGTTTTTAATTTAGTTTTACGATGTAGGTCAGGCGTTGACATATGCAAGAGTTTACGAAATGTCTCACTCCTGATTCAACTCATGTTCTATAGAAGATTAGCGATTCCTCCTGTTTCTCGTACAACCATATCAGAACAGAAGCCCGTGTCACCCAGCTGTGATTCAAGATCGACTCGCATCTTTATCCCTTTTTTGTTCGTGATCATTATTTTCTTTAGTTATGATCAATATTGAACTTTTTCTAAATGAAATGACAATAATCAAACATGCAGGCAGATTTTTGAAAAGTATTCGGAATTGACAGGGTGCCCCTTTGGAACAGTCGTCAGGAAATGTGAGAAAATGAAAGTTATGTAAGCTCTCACACAAAGCATTGAAGATTGGAATCTGAGTGTAAAAAAGCTACCCGTCTCCCAATGATAGGCAGGGATACACACCATGACTCGAATAGACTCAGCGAACTTTAACACCTATGATATTACGAGTGCGTTGCACGTGTCGAATTTCAAGAAGGAACTACTACAACAGTTGTGGACATAATTCATTACCACCGGCAAAGTCCAATGCCGGCAACTTCTGAGAAAATAATGTTCACTCATGGAATTTGGTCTTTGAACGGCTGGCGGGAAAATTCATTTATACTCCTGTTGCACCCTCAGCTGAAACATGTTAAAATAACAACGCAGATTTGTTGGAGAACCTGACAAGAATTATTGGGTTAGCACTGTATGTATTCTGGTATATTTACTTTAATTTTAATATAAATGTAAACATGCATGCTGTATAATCTATTGTAATTTTAAAATATGTTAGCTGAGGATGCAAGGGGGGCTATTATACCTTGTGTAACACGCAAGGAACTGTAAAAAAGGCTGGTATTTGAAAAAAATTGGCGATCACAAGAAAACCACAATTTATGTGGTATTATCATCAATATCCTTCAAAATCTATGTTCAAATGAAGGATTTAAAGAAACTATGAAAAAAGCAACAGTAATAGCAGAGGATTTTGATTTTTGCTCTTCAAGTCAGTAGATAGACGTAGAGTTGCACCCCTACAAACAGCACAACGGATGAAACCCACCTCTTTCGTTATTGCTGTTTGTGCCGGTGAAAGTAGCATTTGTGCTATTGAAAGCATCTCAGAAGATGAAGGTGCAGTCACTTCCACATGTCATGATATCATTAGATCCGACGACAAGAGCTGAAGCCCCCGACATTTCCAAGCCAGCAATGTGAGGAAGTTGGGCATGGAGGAAGGTAGCGTGGCTGAGCGGTCTAAGGTGCTGGATTTTAGGCTCCAGTCTCTCTGGGGGTGTGGGTTTGAATCCCACTGCTGCCAAGCAATACGATCAGTAAAAGCGCTTTTTGTTAGGCTGCGGGAGGTGTTTAGTGATAGACTTTCTAAAAGACAGGCTGTCAGCTTAACATCAAGGCAGAAAAAATATTTTTTTTTCTCAACATAAATTCTCTTTGGCATGTTCAGCTTTATGTAGGGAACAACATCTGCCGAGATCACTTTTGAGGCAGTGCACATGATAGTGTACCGGCAAGTACATTTAATATTGGCTGTGGTGGTGAGCTGCTTTTGTCTGTGAAACTTTTAATTTTTCACGCCGAATCGTTGGCAGGGGTAAAGCTTATTAAATCTTTGAACATAGCGCTCCATCAGAAATACTTTGTTCATGGTCAAAAGAGATCAGAGGATTAACTTCATGAATTCACATAGCATACCTTAAAGGAAAGATTTAAAAGGGGAATTGATTGTGCTTCCTGATGTTGTTCCTGTGGTTTCTTTGGATACAAAGGTGAATGTTCTTTGACATTCTGCTAGAGTATCCACTGGGTGGGCTTTATCAATCAGCTCGGATAGGTCATCAGTGCTCCATCTCCGGAAAATAATCAGCACTGTCGTGTTTTCCTGTGCTGTCTTTTAAAACATATAAGATCACGCGTTTACAGATTTCTCCAAATAACAACTATACATTTTAACCCAGCGGTTATCATTCCTTCAATCCAATAGTTTTACTCCTGGTAAAAAGCAGCGAAATATATAGAGAGATGATATTCAAATATTTCAACATTCTTATTAGATTACCTGTATGGATATATCGCTCAGAATTCCTAATATGATTTTGAGTTCAGTTTTGCTTTACTACTTTCAGAGTCTTTTATTGACCTTGCTGAAGCAGAGAAGTGACATAATCACAAATGCGACCTACCTGTGCTGCTGTTTTTGGTTAATAATGATTAAAAAAAACAGCTCTTGCATTAAGAGCAAGAGCAACCAACACGCTCGTTGGTTGTGTTTGGTATTTTCCATGGTGCTCTTCCTCAGCTGCAAAGTTCTTTGCTCGCCAAATAACTCTGAGAAGGAGTCTGAATCCGTCAACAACACAGGAATTCTAAGATCGCACTGCCGTCTTGTGTACAGAGATCTGCTTTTTCCTTATAGAGTGTTTTGGTGTTTAAGAACACATATCCTACCTTGAATGCTAGTTTCAAAAGATGTTACCGGATCACAGATTTTCTTGAAAAGATTTGGGGATGCGCTTACAGGGATTCAAACCCGGCTCAATTATTTAGAAGGCACTTATACCACCAACGCACTTCTGAGAAACACCGGCACATTTCCGCAATCCTCCCTCTCACCTACAAAGTTATGAAGAGACAGACGTCCAATGAAAACTAATTTGATTCACTCAAGGCTCCGCTCTTTTGTTGTTATGTCATTTTAATTAATGTTAGCTGTGATAATGTGTCGTTTCTGTCTCTTAAAGTTTAAGTCTGCTCCTTTCTTCCTGGTTTAGAAATAATGTTCCATGATTGTTTACAAACACCACTATCAATTATTTGTTCAGCTCTAACACCTGTGTGTGTCAACAAGGCATCTCCAAAGGACATATTAAATAACATGATCCTTCCTGTTACCATTCCTGTGGTTGGAGCGTTGTTTCGCCCTTTTTCGTTCTTCTACAATATTTGCAGACAGGACTTTATCACTCGAGCTGTACAAAACAAGTCGGTCCATGAAAATCATCAGTACTGCTGTTGTTCTATGCGTAGTTTAATCAAGGTAGTTGAGTGAGGAGGTAAAAAAGCACTCCCCGTCGATAAATCAATCATCGTCGCCCATGTGACTGGATATAAACATAACGGATTCATTTTAACCAATTTCTGGAAGCTTCGATGCGGTTATTTTTCCTTCCTTATTTCTTCATTCCTATGAATTTACTCTGTAGTAGAGGAAACGCAAAAGTGGGAAACTGCAGGCATCCTTCGTTAGTGGTGGATTGTGTTCAGAGAGCATCAGCACATCTCAGTTCCGTTAATAAGTCTGTTGGGGATATACCTCAGTGGTAGAGCGCATGCTTCGCATGTATGAGGTCCCGGCATCTCCAGGTGCTTTATATTTCTGTGCTCACATTGCAATCTTCTGTTGAATGTGAACTCTTTGCTCATGTTCATAGAGAGCCAAGTTCACACAATTAAACTCAGGCACACTCGAAGTGCTACAGTGTTGCTCTGCTGTTTTAAATGTACCTCTAAAGCATTTAGTTCTGTTAACTACCAAATGATTTGAACTAATTTTATGTCATATTCAGGGAATCCAGAGGTCTTCAGACGTGTCGTGGCTGTTGAAGAAGACACCTTTTGAATCTCACCCGGGATTTCTTGAGAGATCATTCAGTGAGCGAGTCCTCCCTCTGGACTCCACACTGAGCTGAAAACTGCACGAATTCCATTGTACAACCGAGAAAAAAACTGATGGACCAAACAACGACATTTGATGATTACAAGAAATTCAAGAAACACAACAGTCCGAACACAGGTTTGAATCCCGAACGCTTAATTTAAAAGACAAAGCGAAGGATACGACCTGTAAACTCTCTTTGTGTCTTACAGTTTATGATATAAAAAATCTTACTTTCAGAATAATTTCTTGCTGCTGATAGACTATTTATTGAATTTTAACAAAATGTTTTTTAATTTTTAACAAAAAAGTGTGCACACTTATAGAACCAAGGCATTGAAAGTTTTTTTTAATTGTTGTTCCAAAAAATGTTCCATTTGTTTTCGTTCTTAATGTTGTTGATTAAAAGATCTTATTAAATGCGAAAAAATCTGAATGTGAAAAAAGGTCAAAATGCTATTGAAAAAATCAGTAATGTGAGGAAAGATGAATTGTGGGAGCCCCTTACCTCCCCATGTCATGCTGTATTTCTCACTCATTCTACTGGGAGTGGTGCTGTCGCTTCTGGATAAAGTCTGTCAGTAGACATTCCAGAAGGGTCAGGTACTGTATGACTGCGCTTCGGCACAAGAAGAGACATGTGACTTGCGAGGATCACGATAGTGTCATTCACCATCCAGAGCCCGGATAGCTCAGTCGGTAGAGCATCAGACTTTTAATCTGAGGGTCCAGGGTTCAAGTCCCTGTTCGGGCGTTTGTGTTTTCCTTAAGTGTATTGTGAATTTAATTATAAATCGTATTTTATCTTTCACTCTTCTAGCTGTACTATCGATATTTTAAAAGTTAATCACTTGTATTTTCTTTAGTGTTTCCTTTCACAAACCGAAAATGTTCAAGACTATTTTGTCACCACACTCCACGTAGATAATCACAGGAAAAGAAAAGGAAACGCAGTGAGGAGCTCACACAGTGAGTACTCTTGAATACAACAAGAGGAAAGGCACACTGTACATCTGCGGAACATCACGTCCGAGTTTACAGTGACGGCTTCTATTTCCACTGATGAATGAGACAGATTCATGAGGAGATCCTACGCACAACTAAGCGAACACATCGCTATTTCGGTCTGATGTAGAGGCTCCATTTGTGTCAGCAGTACTATAAATGTAAGTCTTATACACTTTCAGGGGCTGCATCTGTAGCGCTTCATCTAAGAAGACTGTTTTACTTTACCACACGGTTACATTCACCCACCCAATTTATTCTCAGAATACCCAATGGCTCAATAACCCTGTTTTCCCCTGGGAACCACCAGTGTACAGTCCCATTCCATTCAAAAATATAACAAATATATTAAATTAAGATATTCAATGAACAAATATATTCAATGAACTGTGTAACACAAAGCTGAAACTGTTTTTTGGGATGGCTGAGTGGTTAAGGTGTTGGACTTAAGCCCAATAAGCAAATGTCTATGTGGGTTTAATCCCTGCTCCTGTAATTCGCTTTTGAAGTGACAGAACACTTTGAAGATTTACACTCTATTAAAATATGTATTTACTAAATTTCAGTTCTCTTCACTCCCTGGGATAACTGAACTCTCACTATCACATACTTAAGGCTTTACATGCATTAGCTGTGATACAGCTCCTAATAAAGACAGAATGAAACTGTATCAATAATAAATGACATGTTTTAAACAAACGTGTATTGATAAACTTCATTATTAGTAAAAGTGGTGTGACGGAAAAGCAAATTAAATATTACAATGATATTCCAAGCAACTGATGTGTGCCGGAACCAAATGTCATCCACTGTGGGCTTTGTAAATTGTTTAAAAATTGTAAGTGAAGTTGAGATAATTAACAATTTGTTGAATCCTGCAGTTACAGATTAAAATGTGAAGATTTTCTCTGGGTTTATCTCTGTCCGAGTGCCTGATGTGAATATGCTGAACGCAGTGTCTTTGATTTATGTACTCAAACAACCAAAGAATCCCATTCTTGTCATCCTATGGTTTGTCAAACGTGATTTTTTCAAAGTGGGTGCGATTTCGTTTAGTCTTTCGCTCTTGTACTAGAGCAGTAATGTTTCTAGACACGCATGAGCATGGTATAGCAGGCTGACAGCAGGAACACGTGGCCAAAAGCAGTGACAGTATCAGAGGTGTCTGCAGTATGTTGGATTGTGAGCAGCGATAAAATAAAATGCCGAGGAAGCAGATGTGCCTGCATTAATAAAGCTCCATCGAGCGGAAAAAGTAACAGAAGAACCAACCTAAATCCAACAGAAAGTTTCTGCAGCTGAAATCACAGGCAAAACTGCCGCAAGCTTGAACTCACAACCTCAGCATGACTTCACTATGTACTGCTATATAAGTACGATGCACTGACCAACTGTGCCACTGGAGCTGCACAATGGGTTTGTTACATGTCTTAGATGTATTTATTGGAAGGTTGCAGAAATCATAAATCACTGATTTCATTATCTGCATGTTTAATATCCAGGAGAGAGAACTCCTTCAGGTTCTACAGCTCATAAGTGCACTTTAAGAAGTCTGCTTTTGTGAGATGGATCTCCGAGGTGCAGCTTTTTTCTTATTACTAAAGATACCTCTACATTGTAAACTATTTGAAGACCTAGAAAAAGGAACATGGCGTTAGTTGAAATAAGCACTGAATGGGTTAAAACCCACGCTCTTTGAATTGCTAAAGCGATGCCTTGAGGAGAATAAATCAACATACTGTATTCACACAGGTCACTCGGCCACGGACAAGAACGATCAGCTACCACCACTATTATTATCATTATTATTATTATTCAACCATTTGGGGAACAATACAGTTGAACAATCCCACTGTTCTTATGGCAAGAAAAATAACATGAGACCACTGTAAGAGGACGAGTGTTGTAATTGTTTGAACAATTGATTTCTATTTTTACCTCTTATGGGCGACCCTGTGGTATTTCTTTTTCTCTTCGTTGTTGTGCACGGGCTAGTTCTGCAGCGATATTTGTCGCAGAAATTTCTGCGCAGCTCTGTATTAAATCTGTTCTCAACTGCAATGGACAGAAGATGACTCCAGTAGATAGCTGTGTAGTTCTGTAGGACCACACACGACACAGTGATAGTGCAGCTCTTAATGGACCGGTACACAGACCACATGAGAGGCAAGCAAAACGCTTTTAAAATTCCAAAGGCTCACCAAGTCAGAGGAACAGCAATGAACTGAAAAGATCTGTTACAGACGTCTATGTCAACCTCTTTAGAGCTATAAATGCCATTTGTTTAATTTATCTGTAGATTAACACTCCCAAGTTACAGCACTTTACAGTATATTAATGTTAATTCCGCTGGTGGACATTAGCTGGTGTTTTTTGTAACAATTTGTTTGCTCTGCTGTAAGGAATAGTAATAATAACATCACTTTATTAACCCTTTACAATTTATTGCATTAGGAATGATCTTTTTGCATACCCCAGCTTGCTCTCCATGAGACACACAGATAAGGAGAGAGCCTGGGGTCAGAGCACAGGATCTGCCATTGTATGGTGCCCTGGAGCAGTTGGGGTTAAGGGCCTTGCTCAGGAGCCCAGTGGAGTAGGATTCCTCTGCTGGCAGAGGGATTTGAATGAGCAACCTTCCAACCACAGGCGCAGATCCTTAGCCACAGAGCCACTGCTCCACCCCAAGTATGTAAAGTATAGTAAAGAATATACAGTATATAAAGCACGCAAACTTAAATGTTCAAAGTTTTCAGGCTCTTTAGCATTTTCCTTCACATATGGAAAAAGTTTGATGTGTTCTTGTCACATTTCTCCAAGTAAATAATCTACACAAGAGCGCATGTAACAGTACAGGACATACACTAAAGAATTCTCACAGCTTTCAGCTCAGTGCAGAGTCCAGAGGGAGGAATCGCTCGCTGAACGATTTCTCAGGAAATCTTGGTTGAGATTCAACAGGTGCTTCTTCAACAGCTATGACAAGTTGGAAGACTCATTGAAGTCTGAAGAGATCAGCCTCTGTGACAGAGTGTCCAGTGACACTAACTAACTGTCCGACTGTTCTCTGCTAACATAGAGGGTGAATGTTGATTTAGGTGAATGTAAGGTTTCTTTCTTGTAAAATATTTTCGAGTGTATTTTTGCTGCTGAAAATTAATCTTGTGTATTTGAATGAATTCTGATATTGTCACCTAATTCTATACATTGTTTCATCAGACTAGAACATTTAGAGGAGCTCAATTGCATTAATTAATTGCATAGTGATATTATTTCTTGCCGTTTAAATACTTCAGTCAAACCTGTAGAGAAGTTGCTCCTGTTTTCACCATTATAAGAACTGTGATGCACCAGTATTATTTACTCTCATAAAAGTATTGTAATTGTATTGTTCTGTTCCGTTACAGCCTTGAGTGACACAAATCTTCTCCTTTACTGCACTACACTTCTCCAGAGGCCAGTTCAGCACACAAGGATCCTCAGTCAAACAAACACTGCAATCATTTGATAAATGCCATTTCTCATCCTTTCTCTTAGTGTTGGTGCTACTATTGTATGCAAAGGAGGCGACTTGACAATGAAAGGTGTAATCATCTTAAAGAGAGTCTTCATGAAGGTGTGTGTCAGCAAGCTCTCCTCTGGCAATTGACCGGGCTTGTGAAGAAACCAATCTCATTCAACAACCATACAAATTGCACAGCTTAAGGCACATGAAGCACAATTCGTGGGCTAATTGACACAAAACAATGTCACTTCACATTATCCACAAAGCTGTTTTGCTTGTTGACCACCTCTTCCTACATTACAGTGAGCACATACTGTATATTTCAGTATCTTTTATTTACCTTACTATTTTACTGTCCCTTTCAACCATGTGGAGATGTATCCACAGCCAAAACCACGAAAACGTTCAAAAGACTTAATGCTCCAGGGAAGGTCTGAACACACAACCTCATTATAACTCCACTGTGCACAGCTACATGCATACCACACACTGACCAACTGACAAAAACTACTACTAGACTAATAATACTTATAATAATAGTAATACTCTCATGAAAACTAACATGATGATGATGAGTGTTAATACTCTGACACTAACACTATAAGTATCACTAATATTACATAAATACTAGCATTAAAACTAAAACTATCAGTAATGCTATCATCATTAATACTCACATAGACACTACACACACTGACAGACATGCCCACACATACACTTACAAATATAAAACTACACACTGACAGACACCACACACTCACGGACACAAACCATACACACACATTCTCAGGCATGCATTCACAGAAACAAATAGACACTATGCATACTCATAGACACACACTTATAGACACCAAACACTCAGAGACCCCACACGCTCACACATTAACAGACAAAACAAGCTCACAGACACATACCTACACACTCACAGACACACAGCCCACACACACAGACACCACACACTTCCAGAAACGCACCCACACACGCACAGATACCACAAACTCACTTACCTACAGATACACTATAACACAAATATAAATACTACTAATACTACAACAGTAACACTATAATTATAATTAATATTAACATGAATATGAACATTAAAACTAAAACAATCAGTAGTGCCACTGTCATTAATACTCACATGAACACTAGCATTAAAACTACCAGTTGTAATCTCACTAATATTAACATGAAGACACTGATATTAGTATTAGTTGCTGCTCGTGACGTCACACCGCTCTCTGTGACAAATGCGAGACACTTAGACGCGTGCAGTGACGAGGCGCCTGTCGCCGTGGTTACCATTCTTATGATTTATAAACACTGGAAAAATGCATTTAAACTGTTACTTACATACATTTATGAACTTGAAATATCATTTTCTAGCTCTAGGATACAGTTACCTAAATAATAATATGAATAATCATTGTTTAATTTCGGATTGAATATTATTAACCCTAAATGCACTATGGTAATTGGTCGATACAGTCTTTATTAACTGTTTTCTAGATACTTAAACAGGGTCAAGAAAAGAATCAGTACTCACCAATCGGTGAAGTTAATCGATTTTTCTAGGGTTCTTCAGTTGAAATAATTGGTTGTCGATAGATAAGTGATCAATAACTCTTCTCCGTGAGCTCCGTGCGCCTCCCGCGCTCTCTCTCTCTGATCCCGGCGCTCTGGCTGGTGTCTGTGACGTCACAGCCCTTATTCTGATAGAGCAGAGCGCGTCTCTGCTGCTTTTGTGTGTCTTTTTCATGAATGCCAGAGGTACTCGAAATGTTGCAAAAAGACAAGCGTTTTTTTTTTGTTTTGTAAAAAAGTGAGTGCTGATTTTTATTTTATACAGGAAACGCATGCATGTTGAAACACTATTTAAATTCTATAAATAACTGAGAAATAATAAAGCAAGGAAAACATGATATATGTAAAAATACAATTTGATCACATAATTTACTTCATTACCTCTGGTGGTTATATGTTTTTTTTCTGTTGTGTTTTTTTCTCTTGTACATGTTTCTTAATCTTCTGGTTGTAGTTAAATTTGTAAATTCTATACGTTTAATAAAAAAAGTTTTAAAAAATAGCGCATCTCTGCTGGAGGAGACTCCTGGTTTTCATACAAATATAACATCTCCAAAAAACTAAACCGGGCTGTGAAGAGAGGCGATTTATAACAGTTGGAGAAGGAGAGCGACAAACCGAGGAATGAAAATCATTAAACAGAAAAAAAATAGTTTACTTCACAGATTAATGCGTTACAAAGCGTACCCGTGTGGAGCAGTAGAGAACAAGCACAAGTCCCTGAAATAAGCGCTTTTAAGGGTTTTACACGAATCTTCAGAGTAAAAGAGCCAGGAGGATCAGACTCCTGATCCTGGAGGTGTATACTGGTTTTATTTCCACCAAGCTCTCACTTCTATAGGTAGTCTGATGATTTCACTTTATAACTGTAACAAGACTTCATCTAATTGTACATTTATAAGACTGTGAGACACTTGTGAGAGCAGCTGAATCCCAGGGCTGGTGTGGAATCACACACAGACAGATCTTCTTCTGTGTGATCTGAGTCCCACTGCTCAGAGCTACAGACTGGTCAACTGGTCACTATTGTAGTCATAACCATCGGTCTTTGGCTACTAATAATCAATATACTGATCAGAGTGTCAATACTGGTGTTTATTACATAAATACAAAAATAATTCCACACTCACTTGTGTTATAAAACACTTAAAAAACATGTTTGGAGGCTGATATACATTAAAGAAAGTAATACTGAAGGGCTGGAAGTCCTGGAAAGGGTTTATTGAAGTTTCTTGCTTCTGCCCTGGAACAGAGCCCACAGCTGCCAGATCAGTGACCCCTGAGCCCAGTTCACAGAGAGGAGAATCAGGAGCTCTTTTATGTCTCTAAGAGGGCTGGGAGAAAGGGGAAAAGGGGGAAATGTGACTTGAGTCCAGGCTGTTCTGTCTGATATTGTTCATGTAGCACTGATTGTCTGAATATCTTCTGGTTCTGGATTGTGAGGATAGAGAGCAGTACAGCATTGAGCTTCTGTCTGAGTGTGAGTCTGAGCTGTGAATCTGACTGAGAAGAGAATAATGATTTTTTATTATGCCTCTGAGAATTTTTCTTCTTTGCCAAGTGGTGTTACATCCCCTTCAGATACTCTGCACAGACTGCCAGAGTGAGAGAAGAGGAGAGAGAGACGGACAGATAAGAGCACACACAGCGAGAGAGACATACGTCTTGATTTACTTTGAAGCAAGTTTCAACGGTAAACGCAGACGTCACTTTGAGCACTTGGTCTTTTATAGTACAAATATCACACTGTGCTCTACATGGGCGTGTCTCCAAGATCGTTGTGAACCAAACCTTCTGCTTTCCGAGGCAACTGATTCTTTCGTCGTTAATTCCCAAATCTTCAATGAGAATCAGTGAAACGAAAACCAAGCACATGTACACACTCGCGTCCTAGCGTGAAAAAAATGATGGAAGCATTTGAGAAATAAGAAGAGTAGTCTGAACAGCTCCGGCCTATGAACTGCTCTACAAAGTGATCGCTACCTCCACACCCAGTTTATAACACTGACAATGATGCAGGAAGCACAGCAAAGTTCTAAACCCAGCGGTTTTCTCAAAAGTAAAATCTTCATCTTTTAAATATTGTCATCCATATATTTTCGTTTTTCTCTTTTTCACATTTACAGCTTTCTTGTAATGAAGGCTGCATTAGAAAATGTGTATCTAAATTAAAATCGGGTTTATGACTTTTGCGTTATTCAGCTTTCTTAGCGCTTGGGTCTCGATTCAGATATTGCAATGAAAGCAACAGGGGAGTAAGTTTTCCTTTTCTAAATCAAAGGTGATCTGCTCACAAAGAAGTATAAAAACTTCAGCGTTTACTTTTTGAAGACCGCAAATTGTCGAAACACTGTTGCTTCATAAGCTAATAAGTAACGTTTCTGAGCACGCATTGTATTACTAATGCTGTTATTAATACAAAAAAAGCTTAAATTCACATAATGGAATTTGGACGGCTCAAAGTAGTCTATTCCTTGTACAACTTTACTTGCCCGCTGAGTAGAGTTTAAAGCAACGGCAGCAGATGTAGCAGTAATAACAACAGCATGGTTAGAGTGTCACAATACACTCTATGAAAGAATTGCGGCTTCAGATCGTTTTGTTCTGTTGAAGCTACCTACAGGCTCTGAACTGTTGACATTGGCTGTGATCTTCTTTTTTCAGGTTTCATGAAATTCTTCACATATTTGAAATATTTCATTCGGGTTCGCCTAATACACGGTGCAACCCGTACCTGCAGCAGAATGCTGTGGCACATTAAACCGTTTTGTTTATCGGTTGTAAGGATTGAGGAGCGTACTACAAATCGAGCAAGCGAAAAGAAAATTAAACAGGAGTCACTTTCTGGATTGCTAATCCATTGTGCTCTGCTCGTCTAGGTTCAAATCCCATCCTTGTCATGGTTAAGGCCTGAGACCTGTGTGTTTTTTCTAAACGGTGTTTGCATTTGTTTCCTCTTCTACTCTTGTACTGGAGCAGTAATATTTCTAGCGGTGGATGAACATGGTATCACAGGCTGACAGCAGGAACACGTGGCCACAAGCTGCAGTACATTGGTTTGGGGACAGCAATAACTTTCCTGTGGAGACAGGTGCGCCGGTATTAATACAGCTCTTTCGAGTGAGAAGAGTAACAAGAACTGACTTAAACTTACCAGTTATGTTTAATAGCTAAAAACGCAAAACCAACCTCTTCAGTGGTTGAATCTAAATTACAGATGCCAATGCTGCCATCAAGGAAAAAAAAAATCTTGAGTTATGTAGTTTTGAGACTAAATATCCGACTTTCAGTTTGAAGCGGTACAATGGATTCCAGGTCACATTCATTCTTAATTCATATATATGAGTGTGATAATGGTTAAAACTGTGTTTACATGAGGTACAAACGGTAACCTTTTCATTCCGAGAAGAAAGTCAGTCTGTATGCATTTCTCAGCGTGCACATTGTCAGGAACACTAAACCCAAAGTGCCAGCAAACCTTTCGATAGTCTGTAGGTACTGCCATTGCAAATGTAACAGGTTGTTCATACACACACATGATATCGTTGCTATCTCGCAATTAGGAGATAATTTTGTATTTCTTAATTAGGAGAATTCTGGATTTTTTTCCTTGGTGGCAACAATGCACTTCCGCAATAAATCATAGACTCTGCTTTCAAAATAGCTGCACCAGGCACTTGGACACAGATAAACATAGGGATTTAAAATTCAGGAATATGAATGGTCAATTGCTTACAGTTGGGTTTTCTACGTTTCGTATTTCGTGATTTGTATATCAATCTTTTAACAATTCATTAAAATGCTAACAATATATAAATATATAAAATAAAAACAACAGCACCGTTAAATGCTGGGGAGACGGGTAGTTTTTTTTTACAGATGCCAATCTCTAATGCTGTGTGTGAGAGCTTACGTAACTTTCCTTTTCTCACATTTTCTAACGACTATTCCTAAGGTGCACCCTGTCAACTCCTAATACTTTTTAAAAGTCTGCCTGCATGTTTGATTATTGTCATTTTATTTAGAAAAAGTTCAATATTGATCAAAACTAAAGAAAATTATGATTAAGAATAAAAATGATTGTATGAGAAGCAGGAGGAATCGCTTCTCTCCTATGGAGCATGAGCTGAATCAGGAGTGAGACATTTCGTATGCTCGTGCATATGTCAACGCATGACCTACATCGTAAAACTAAAACTAAATTAAAAACTAACATTAAGTTGTCAGAGACATTCATTTATATACAAACAAGAGACAGACAAAGTAATAATTCTACATTTACTTTCAATTAGTCCTACACTGATCAGACTAATTGAAATGTATGGAAGCCCGTTTCCGGTATCTCAGAATTCCGACAGCTGGCAAGGCCTGGGTTCGAGCCAATGCAGTGAACTAGGGTGGGAGCGGTGAAGGCACAAGCCCTAGAACCCGAATCCGTTACAATAACAAAAGGACAGACAATTAAATATGGGCTATTTCGAAGTCGCAAATGCGAGATATAAAGTCAGAATTCTGAGTTTTTAAGTCGCAATTCTGAGATACCATAGCGCGTTTTTTTTACTCCCTGGCGCAAACGGGCTTCCATAGGTTCTCAGTGCTGCGAAGCAAAACCAATCTCCGAAAAATCAGACAATTATTATCAGATCATGTCAAAAGCTGATCAGTATTTCTTTACTGGGAAGCAAAGAAATGCTTGTATTACACATTTTAATGTGACATGCAATTACACGTGAAAAATAGTAAAATTATTTTCATTGCGGTACGTCGATAGAACACCCCCCTCGATAAAGGAAAGTGTGGACGGACTTGTCGCATGTTCCGTACTCTGTCTGACAGCGAGTTTAACACACTGTCCTTGGAAATTAGAAACTAATTGAACAATAAATTCATCTGAGCCAAATCTACACGTGTGGGTGATTTAATTCTGTCGAAATTGCGTGGAACTCCTCCGCTGAGGTCGGATACACACAGGAAAGTGTTCAGGCGGCTTCACGGAGTCCCGCCTCAGACTGGAAGCAGGTTCTAATTAGACGCTGAGAACAATCCGGGTCTCTGTGTGTAATTGATTGTGTTGATTGAGCGGCAATGTGACCAGGTGTGTGGGAGGAGGTCCTGCCAGTATAAAAACCTAGTCACCGCACTCACACTTTATGCTCTCTTGCTTCAACATAGTTTGGTGGTTTACTTGTCTTACTCCTGTAGCAGTTTAGCGGGACGTCAATTTGGCGATGCGCTTGTTTCTCTTTGTGCTGTGCCTGTGCGCAGTGGCCGGGCTCCCTGCACTGATCTCAGCCGGCCGGCTGGCTGGGACTCTCGGGAGTTAGCGGTCCAGGCCGACTTCCCAGCTCTCGAAGACGCAGCCCAGTCCTTAGTTAGTCATGGAAGAAAACAGAGAAGAGGTCGGAGTGGCCTCTGTAGTTCATCAACGATCCAGTCAGGCAGTACTCCTCTGTTTCTGACGACGCGTCATATACGACGCGTCAGTCGTATATACTGACCCCTATACGATCACGGCGAGTTACAGAGACACACACAGCTCCGACCTTTTCCGCCCCTGAATAGGATTGGTGAATTGAATTCACATCGAATATCACTGCCAAAGCTCAGCGCTGGGCCACTGGGCATGGTTTCGCACTGTTTCCTTAGTATTGTACCGTTTGCAGGTTCTTTTCAGAACTAAAGAACAGTGGACTTTATTTTTTAAGAACTTTATTTTCTTTTCACAAAAAAGTACAGGACATCACAATTTAGAAAGCTTTACATTAATATACATACTTAAAACAGTATATATGATCACATCTCATTACATTTGGACACGGTACCAATTACATAGCAACAATTTCTTTTTTTCTGGTGCAAATCACATTCTTTACTTAAACATGATAATGTTTTTCACAGTTTCTTGAGATATTGACCTATGCTCTCTATTTCCCACAGATTTTCTGCTTCCTCCCTCCCTTCTCTCCACAGATCTCTGAGGTAATAGTTCTCTCGGGTGATGAACAGGGCCAGGCTACCTGCTGCCTTGACTGGGACCTCGATGCCTTTGAAAAGCCCCATGTTCCTCACTCTCCACAGGGCGTCTTTCCCACTGTTCACCACGGCCCAGACCCTGTCGAACACGTCAGGAGGAAGTTTGACAGGAGAGATGCCGTAAATGACGAAAGCAGCGGTCAGGGTAAATTGGGGCGAGAGAGCTTGCAACCAATCTTCAAACTGTGCCCAGAAGGCCTTAGCAAAAAAGCAGGACCACAGGAGATGGGTCACAGTCTCCTCCTCGCCGCAGCCCACCCTAACGCAGCGAGGGCTGGGGGTGAGGCCCCTACGGTACAAGAAAGTTCGTACCGGTAAGCACTGGTGGACGACACTCCAGGCTAAATCTCTGTGAATGTTGCACAGAAACTTAGCGGATGTGTGTTTCCACACCTTCCTTGTTTGGGCTGATGTTAAAATGCCCACAGGGGTCTGCCTATTGTTCTGGGGTGCAACGAAATCTTCCAGTTTTTGGACGCTGACATCTCGGAGGGGAATATGGCCAATTGGGTGAGATCTTAGAAAACTTTTAACTGTCCCATAAATTGCAGGGCATGTGTCAGAGAGTGGGACATCCAGCTGGGGTCTGACACCCCACACTCTGAACACCTCCCTACCTATCCAGAGCCTGGAAAAATAAGTCCAGGTACGCGCTGCAGGTGCTGTTGCAAAGCCTCTCAGCACAGAGGCCAGGAAAATGCACAGCAGCTTCGTAGCAATATCTGGGACAGACTTCCCCCCTGAGGGTAGCGGCCTGTACATTATTTCCCTTCTGAGTCTTTCCTGCTTCCCACCCCATAGAAATTGAAACATCAATCTCCTCAGCACCGCCGCAACACGGTGTGGGATTGGGAAGGTAGAAGCCAGAAAATTCAAGACAGGCAAGAGCTCAGCTTTGATGACCAGCACCTTCCCTGTCATGGTGAGGTCTCGGTCCTTCCATTGCATCAGTTTTTTGTTTAAGATTGGCAATTTGTTCTGCCAATTTACTGTTCCCATCTCTTCTCCAAAATACACCCCCAGGACCTTAATTCTCTTCTCTTGCAGCCTGAGATCATGTCCTTCTTTTGGTTCCCTCCAGTTCTGATAAAAAATCTCACTCTTAGATTTGTTAATTTTTGCAGAGGAAGCCAAAGAGAAACGATCACAGCACTGCAGAGCTCTGCTAATTGAGGCATTGTCAGAGAGGAGCAGGGTGACGTCATCCATGTATAGAGATGTCTTTACCTCTCCTCCCCCACTTCCAGGCACTGGTATCCCATTAATGGCCTGATCCTGGCGCAAGGCACAGGCTAAGGGCTCCATAGCCAAAACGAATAACAAGGGGGATAATGGGCAGCCCTGCCTCACCCCTGAACAGACTTCAAAGGGGTGTGATCTATTGCCATTAACCATTACTCTGCTGTTGCTACCTGTGTACAGCAGGTTAATCCACTTTCTCATGATGGGGCCAAACTTCATGTGCTCAAGTACCGATGTCAAGTACTGCCGGTTTAGGCGGTCAAAGGCCTTTTCTAGGTCTACACCTAAAATGCACAGAGGGAGGGAGCGATCCTCCGAGTACAGACAGACATCCCTCAACAAGGCCAGGTTGTCGCTCATCAGGCGTCCTGCTATCCCACAAGTCTGTTCTTTCCCTACCAGTGAGGCCACTACATTTTGTAGGCGCAGGAAAAGGGCTTTGGACAGGATCTTAATGTCCACGCCTAACAGGCTGAGGGGTCTCCAGTTCTTTATGTCATTCTTTGCTCCTTTCTTAAACAAGAGAGAGAACAGTGGAGACGCGATTAACCAACCAAACACTAGCTTTATTTGTTAACCACACGATATACACACACATGAGGAGACTGACGGAACACGTACACTTCTTTAGGGTGGTAATTACCAAACAACACACTATACTTTTACAGGACTACACAGGGCACTAGAACTACTAGGACATTATTTACACAGGTAGGGTCAGCCGCTGGTCATCGTGCTGACCCTCAGACTCTCCCCGGCTTCCACTCCCAGCATGCCCAGCGGTACTACGAGCGCCTAGGGGCGCTTCCTCCTCACCACCAGGCGAGGGCGTTACAGTATCATTAAGGACAATCACATAGGGCTTGATTTTGTTAAATGCAAGTATTTATTTCCTTTCTTGGAACCACTTGTTTTTCGAGAAATTCAAACACTTGTGAAATATGAAATAGAAATCGTGTTTATCGGTGCAGAAGAAATTCTGCCAGCTGGCAAGAAAATGACAGCATTTTTTTTATCCAAAAACCTGCATATGGAGATGTAGAACAAAAATCCACTTGAGACGTTTTCGTTGGGGAGGAGGGTTGTGGAAGGGCAAAAAAATGAATCTGTTCCGTTATGAACGGCGAATGTCACAGATGATTCACTCCTCTTGACTAGGTGGCGTTAGGAGGTGCAGTGAAGATTATATCCGGCTGCAGAAACTCCTCTTTCTCAGCTCCGCTTCTCAATTGTTTTGAAGCCGCGGCCGCGCTAACGAAAGACGTCATCATACTGCGCGACCCTGCATGTATTTCACCCACGTGTTGGTGATTCAGTCATTTTCTTCAGATAAAGAATAAAGTTGTTGTTGTTGTTTTTTTTTAAATAACTTCAGGTTATGAATACTCAACGTCTCGTCAACTGTGTTTATGCTTGAACAGATCACAGCCCCGACAACAGGATCTGTGAAGAATAAAATAGTTGTTCTGTTTAAACTTCGGAAATCAGCCTTTGTTTCTGATCGGCTCTGAAGAAGGATGGCGGAGTGCTTGTTAAATCTGCAAACCCAGCTTGACTCTTTCATGCAAGTTTTGCTCAAATCGATCGTGTATGAAGTGTCTGAAGTTTTTCGAAACAGGATGTCTGACTCTGAAAAGGAGTTTCAAGACAAACTCCGCAGCGTCTCCCAGATCCTGGTGAGACGGGCCGTGTTTAAAATCACACAGTGTGTGGAGGACAGTGTCGAGAGTGAAATGGCGGAGCTGAAGAAGGAAAACGAGAGCCTGAAGTGGAGATTGCAGCTGTGGGAGAAGGAGTCGGGAGCAGGAGGAGATCAGGGATCGACAGATCGTGTTGGACACACGCTTCCCTGTGAAGTCACTGCAGGAATAAAAGAAGAAATGGACACGAAACTGGAGCTGCCAGGTCAGTGTGGTGACTTGTATATAGTCAAGGTGTGTGTTAGTTCAAAAACAGTGTCTTTAACTTCCTCACTGGTGCGAATATAGTGGAGAGATGCAGAGTTAAGTGGGAAAGTATGAAGTCAGTGTGTGTGTGTTTAAAACCACTTTCTCACTGGTGAGATTTTTTTAAATAACAAACTTATTTTAAAGAAAACATCTTACAGCAGTAAACATTCTCATTATCAGTACGCGTTCTAACAATCAAACTGTCATCAAATAAAAAAAAAACTTTCCTCCCTGGTGAGAATTTAGTGGAGCGATGCAGAGTGAAGTGGAAAAGACTTGTGTGATGTACCAACGGGATTCTTTTCTGGAAACTGAACTGTTTTGTCAGGTTACGGTGCTGAAAAAAACTCGTTCACATTCAAACATTGTTCCACTGAATCAATTTGTAATCAAACGTCATTAGGAAACAACATTTATAAGTATTGTATTTACGTTGTATTGGTCTAGATTTTATATGTATACTAATGATTGTGTACATAAAAAATATTTTAATTGGTTTAAGTATTACTGTCCAGGGTCTGTGTCTGTATTAACTCCTCTGGAATATTAATCCAGTGTGTCTGTATTAACCCCTCTCTCAGTGCAGTGTTCATTTACTGGAGTGTCCAGTCAGTGTGTCTGTATTAACCACTCTCTCCCAGTACAATGTTAATGCATTGTAGTGTCCAGTCAGTCAGTGTGTCTGTATTAACCCCTCTCTCTCTAAGTGCATTGTTTATGTATTGTACTGTGCAGTCAGTGTGTCTGTATTAACCCCTCTCTGTCTCAGTGTAGTGTTAATGTACTGTAGTGTGCAGTCAGTGTGTGTGAATCAACCCCTCTCCCTCTCAGTGTAGTTAATGTACTGGAGTGTACAGGCAGTCTGTCACCCCTCTCTCTCATTGCAGTCTTTATGTCCTGTAGCGTTCAGTCAGCATGTCGCTATTAACACCTCTCTCTTAGTGCAGTTTTAATGTACTGTTATGCCCAATCAGTGTCTGTATTTACCCCTCTGTCTTAGAGTAGTGTTAATGTACTGTAGTGTTCAGTCAGTTTGTCTGTTAACCCACCTGTCTCTCTCAGTGCAGTGTTAATGCACTGTAGTGTCCAGTCAGTCTGTCTTTATTCACCCCTCTCTCTTCGTGCAGTGTTGATGTACTGTTGTGTCCAGTCAGTTAGCGTGTCTGTATTAACCCCTTTCTCTGATTGCAGTGTTAATGTCCTGTAGTGTCCAGTCAGTCTGTATTAACCCCTTTCTGAGTGCAGTGTTAATGTACTGTAGTGTCCACTCAGTGTGCCTGTATGAACCCCTCTCTCTCTCAGTGCAGTGTTAATGTCCAGTAGTGTCCAGTCAGTCTGTCTGTATTTACCCCCCTCTCTCTGAGCATTGTTAATGTACTGTCATTTCAAGTTTGTCCGTGTCTGTATAAATGCCTCTGTCTCAGTGTAGTGTTAATGTACTGTACTGTCCAGTCAGCATGTCTGTATTAACCCCTTTCAGTGCAGTGCTAATATGCTGCAGTGTCCAGTCAGTATGTATCTATTAACCTCTCTCTCAGTGCAGTGTTAATGTGCTGTTATGTCCAATCAGTGTCTGTATTTACCCCTCTCTCTCTCAGTACAGTGTTAATGTAAATGTAATGTGATTGTGATATTATTACAGTAGACTTACTTTTTACATGGTAGTTAGGTTTCTCCCAAAGCTAAATCAGAACATCCCCTTATACCCACTTATTCCGCTATGTTTAAACAACCCAAATTGATCATCAGTGTACTAGTACGCGTGTGTGTAGTGTAAAGCTTTTTAAAACACATGGCCTCAGCTATCACTACTGAAGAATGAAGAGATAAGAGAGATGCCCAGGAAGTGGGATAATAATATCATTTTCATGTTTTTGTATGTTTTTTGCAAACTATACAGTCTAGTGGCTTGACGTAGGCTTTGTGCTCAAATGTATATAAACATGCTGCCTGTCCTTGGTCAGTAAGATTAGGGCATGCATTTGGTAAGCAGGCTGTACGCCCAGAATATGTAAAGAACTAACTGTTGTCTAGTCTGCAACTTAGATATAATTAATTGGCAGGTGTTGGTTTTTCATCATTTGTTTAGAATATGTCATTGTAACTTTTTGTGTCTTAAGGTATTAAGGACCATCTTCAGCTACTTATTTTTTAAGTCTGGTGGTCGCAAGCCGGACATATGAATAAAAGGACTTCTGCTTCACAGACACCTGAACTTTGTCATTTGTTTGACACTACACTACTATGCTGATGATACTCAAATATACATCCATACCAAACCTGACGCTGATGGGGCTGTCTCTATTCTATTTAGTTGCATCTCCAATATAAAATATTGGATGACTCAAAATGTTCTTCATCTTAACTGTGACAAGACTGAAGTCATGCTTATTGGCACCACCCATCAACTTTGTAAAACCAATGCTATAACTCTATCTGTAGATTGTCTTATACTTGAGCTTCAGTCTATATTGGAAAAACTTGGAGATGATATATGACGTTCAACCCACATGTGCGGCATGTTGTCAAAACATCTTTCATTCACTTCAGAAATATTGCCTGACTACGCTCTATGTTATCACTAACTGTGGCTGAAAAGTGTTGTCTAATCTTGAATCGACTACTGTAATGCTCTACTCTCTGGGGTTTCTAAATCCACATTGAACGAACACCAGTATGTCCAAAATTCGGCAGCCGGAATCCTGACCAGGTCTATTGCAAGTGTTCAGATAACTCCTATCCTGGAGTCCTTGCACTGGCTTCCTGTCAAGTTTCATGTCAACTTAACAATCCTCCTGCTCACTTATAAGGCTCTCCATGGCTTGACACCTCAGTACCTGTCTGAGTTATCGCTCTACTCCCCACCTCACAACCTTCGCTCTTCTAATTGTGTTCAAATATTTGTCCCCCAGTCCGTCTACACTCTTTGGGTGACATGGCCTTCTCCTGATTTGCCACAAGCTCTGGAACTCTCTCCCCAAGAATATCAGAGAGTCACCTTCTCTAAACTCCTTCAAATCCAGACTCAAAACCTTCTTCTTCAGAAGAGCCTTTATTTAACTGTTCTTTACCCCTCTGCTCCTACTGGACTTAGTACCACCATCTACTGTCTCGTCTAACTGTGTTTTCTCATCGTGCTTATATTGATATATATATTTTTTGTTATTGGCCTTTTGTAAAGAGCTTTGAGAAGCTACCTTTAAAGGTGCTATATAAAATAAAGTTTATTATTATTATTATTATTTTATTATTATTATTATTATTATTATAAAGGTCTTGTCTTTTTGTCCTGTGTTTACAGGCTCAGAAGCCAGTGCTCTCTCTGATGCTGGGGAAAGGGCTCCTCTTGAACAGCAACACAGTGAGGAGGAGTGGGGGTCCAGTCTAATGCAGGAGACAGAGCTCACTGCCGCAGAAGGGAAAGAGACACTCAGGGAGCAGCACACAGTGAGCAGACGGATTGTCGAGGATCTGTACTCTGTGCCCATGATGAACACAGAACCTGAGAGTGAGACACCTGGGCTCTTAGTATGTGATGATTTTACAGAAAAGAGAAATAATCTGGACACAAACAATATTACACAAGGTTGTAATGAACTGGGCTGTGTCTCTGTACAAGAGCACAGTGAAGAACTGGATGTTTTAAATCTTACAGAGCAGGACATGGAGCCCAAGTTGATTGTACCTGGTGAAGAGAACAGTACTGATTCACAGCACACAGAGAAGAGTCAGAACAGGGAGGAGCAACAGCAGCTCTTACAGCGCATGATGATAATTAGGCCTTGTTCTGTTCAAGTGGAGAGACTGTCATTGCAGAGTCTAAAACAATCATATGATCCCTTGGTATCTGATCACTTTACACCCAGGTTTAATAATCTGATTACTGAGAACATTGTTGAAAGTTTTAATGAGCTGGAGAGTATGTTTGTTCTTGGGCAAAGAGAGGAAGAACTGAATGAACTTGACAGTTTTAGTCTCAAAGAGCTGGAGAAGGAGCCCCAGATGATTCACACTGCTGAACAGCACACTGAAGGACACGGTGGAGAAAACAAATCTCAGTTTCAGCACACAGAGCAAGACCATTCCATGGAGCATTTGCAGAATAAGAGACCCCAGCATGATCAGAGAATGAGGAAGAGTCACTCAAGGCCTTGCTCAGATGGAGTGGACAAACCGCAATTATGGCACAGGGAGGAGCAGCGTTTCTGTGAGTCTAGCATTTCACAACCCTACCAGCACCTTCACACAGGAGAGAGACCTTTCAGCTGTAGTCATTGTGGGAAGAGTTTTAGTTGGTCAGGTGACTTAAAAACCCACCAGCGCATTCACACAGGAGAGAGACCATTCAGCTGCAGTCAGTGTGGGAAGAGTTTTATTCAGTCATATGACTTAAAAATCCACCAGCGCATTCACACAGGAGAGAGACCATTCAGCTGCAGTCAGTGTGGGAAGAGTTTTGTTAAATCACATAACTTAAAAATGCACCAGCGTATCCACACAGGAGAGAGACCATTCAGCTGCAGACAGTGTGGGAAGAGTTTTATTCAGTCATATGACTTAAAAATCCACCAGCGCATTCACACAGGAGAGAGACCGTTCAGCTGCAGTCAGTGTGGGAAGAGTTTTATTAAATCACATGACTTAAAAATGCACCAGCGCATCCACACAGGAGAGAGACCGTTCAGCTGCAGTCAGTGTAGGAAGAGTTTTATTCGGATAAGATACTTAAAATCACACCTGCTTATTCACACAGGAGAGAGACCATTCAGCTGCAGTCAGTGTGGGAAGAGTTTTATTAAATCACATCACCTAAAAATGCACCAGCGCATCCACACAGGAGAGAGACCATACAGCTGTAGTCAGTGTGGGAAGAGTTTTAGTCGGTCAAGTAACTTAATAACCCACCAGCACATTCACACAGGAGAGAGACCGTTCAGCTGCAGTCAGTGTAGGAAGAGTTTTAGTCAATCGCTTGTCTTAAAAAGGCACCAGTGCATTAACACAGGAGAGAGACCATTCAGCTGCAGTTAGTGTGGGAAGAGTTTTTTCCAGTCAGGTGACTTAAAAACCCCAATCTAGTCACCAGGTCAGTCACCAGTCAAGTCAACTAAAATGTCTTTTAGTTCAAGTAGGTAGATGCGTCAGCATGTGACATCCGAAGAAGGCTCCACAGCCGAAACATTTATTTTCTTCTCTTTTCAGCATGAAACAAACCTTTACTTGTTCCCAAAATGTCTATTAGTGATGTCTATTAGTCACTTTGTAGTCAGACACTTTTGAGTTCGTCTGGTCAATTAAATTATGACTATACTCTTATTTACAGTTAACTAAAACTGAAATAGTTTTGTCATGGAGTTTAATTTATGTGTATAATGTATAAAGTTTTTAGTTTTATTCAATTTTAAAATGAATTAGGTCTACATTGAATTAATTTCTTAATTGCATTGAATTCCTTATAGTCTTGGAATGTTAAGTATAGTCCTGTTTAATTTAATAATAATAATAATAATTGCTTACACTTATATAGCGCTTTTCTGGACAATCCACTCAGAGCGCTTTACAGGTAATGGGGACTCCCCTCCACCACCACTATCCAGCATCCACCTGGATGATGCAACGACAGCCATAGTGTACCAGAACGCTCCCCACACATCAGATATCAGTGGGGAGGAGAGCAGAGTAATGTAGCCAATTCATAGAGGGGGATTATTAGGAGGCCATGATTGGTAAGGGCCAATGGGAAATTTGGCCAGGACGCCGGGGTTACACCCCTACTCTTTTCGAGAAACACCCTGGGATTTTTAATGACCACAGAGAGTCAGGACCTCAGTTTTACGTCTCATCCGAAGGAAGGCACCTGTTTACAATATAGTTTCCCTGTCACTATACTGGGGCATTAGGACCCACATGGACTGCAGGGTGAGCACCCCCTGCTGGCCCCACTAACACCTCTTCCAGCAGCAACCTTAGTTTTTCCCAGGAGGTCTTCCATTCAGGTACTGACCAGGCTCACACCTGCTGAGCTTCAGTGGGTTGCCAGTTGTGAGTTGCAGGTTGATATGGCTGCTGGCTTACAATTAATACTGTTCTCATTGGATAGACTTGTAATTGTGTAACAGCTTTTAACTTACCATGTTAAGCAAAGAATGTGTATAAAACAGATTAGGGTCCTTAACTGTCACTCTTAAGGAAATAAAAGTCACATCTGATTAAAGTCTACAAAAAGAGCTCAAAGTCTTTGTTGCACAATCTAAAGTGTATTTATCCCCAGAGAGGATATATATCAAATACAATAAATATTTATGCAATAAAGGGTAAATAATAAAGAATAAGATATTGTATGAATCTCTTTTAATATGATAATCTATTTTGGCACCATTAGTAATAATTCCATATTTTAATTTTAATTTCAGTGCAGCTATTTTTTTTTAAACAAGACAGGACAAGAAATATATACAGTGCCTTCAGAAAGTATTCATGCCCCATTGTTTATTTCTCATTCTGCTGTTTTGCAAAGTAAAATTAAATAATATTTAAATGGGTTTTTTTCCACTCCTATAGAAGCAATACTCTATAATGTTAAAATGAAATTAAGTATTTATAATTCTGAAATTCAGGAACAAATGAGAAACAGAATAATTGAGATTTATCAGTCTGGAAAAGGTTATAAAGCCATTTCTAAAGCTTTGGGACTCCAGCAAACCACAGTGAGAGCTTCACTTGCCTCAGTTAAGGTCAGTGTTCATGACTCCACCATAAGAAAGAGACTGGGCAAAAACAGCCTGCATGGCAGAGTTCCAAGATGAAAACCACTGCTGAGCAAAAAGAATATAAAGGCTCGTCTCAGTTTTGCCAGAAAACATCTTGATGATCCCCAAGACTTTTGGGAAAATACTCTGTGGACTGAAGAGATAAAAGTTGAACTTTTTGGAAGGTGTGTGTCCCATTACATCTGGCGTAAAAGTAACACAGCATTTCAGAAAAGGAACATCATACCAACAGTAAAATATGGTGGTGGTAGTGTGATGGTCTGGGGCTGTTTTGCTGCTTCAGGACCTGGAAGACTTGCTGTGGTAAATGGAACCATGAATTCTGCTGTCTACCAAAAAATCCTGAAGGAGAATGTCCGGCCATCTGTTCGTGACTTCAAGCTGAAGCGCACTTGGGTTCTGCAGCAGGACAATGATCCAAAACACACCAGCAAGTCCACCTCTGAATGGCTTAAGAAAAAAAAATGAAGACTTTGGAGTGGCCTAGTCAAAGTCCTGACCTGAATCCGATTGAGATGTTGTGGCATGACCTTAAAAAAGTGGTTAAGGCTTGAAAACCCTCCAATGTGGCTGAATTACAACAGTTCTGCAAAGATGAGTGGGCCAAGATTCCTCCACAGCGCTGTAAAAGACTCATTGCCAGTTATCACAAACACTTGATTGCAGTTGTTGCTGCTAAGGGTGGCCCAACCAGTTATTAGGTTTAGGGGGCAATCACTTTTTCACACAGGGCCATGTAGGTTTGGATTTTTTTTTTCCCTTAATAATAAAAACCTTCATTTAAAAACTACATTTTGTGTTTACTTGTATTATCTTTGTCGAATATTTCAATTTGTTTGATGATCTGAAACATTTCAGTGTGACAAACAAGCAAAAAAATAAGAAATCAGGAAGGGGGCAAACACTTTTTCACACCACTGTATATATCTCGCTTATCCAGATTCACAGTATCACCACCTAAGCACATTGTGAGAGGTATTGATGGGGTCTGTTAATTTAGCATCAAACAAAAGTTAAACTAAGATGCCATAAAGCTGACTTGCTTTAGCAGCCCCAGTGGCTTAACTCGACATAATAAAAGATGGGAACAACACCCACAAACAGGATAAACCAGACTAATGTCTGCTGCATATCAAAGGACAGAACCTAGAGCAAGGCAGAGTAGGACAAGGAGTAATTACATGTCAAAGAGCAGGACAAGCACTCAGATTGTGGAACAAACTTTCTTCTGACTGTATATATAAGATCTGGGAAACCATTGCAGTTTGTCTGTTCTGTGGGGCGGTTTGACCTCAATAAAACTGAATCTGCACAAGACTGTGTCCTGCTCCTGTGATGAAGAATTTCCCACAACAGTTGGCATAGTCGACAGGATTCTCCAGGTCTCCGGTAATTCCCAGATGGCACACAGGGTGAGTATATTTTTGATGTTACCACCCAATTAGGTTGCCGAAAAGGAAGGACAGGAAACATACAGAGAATATAAAGAATCATTTATAGGGAAAAGAGTAAGGACCGAGACAAGACACGATTCCTCTGAGCTTGGTTTCGAAACCAAGACAAGAGGTGGTTCCACTGAGCTCGGGGCAGGTCTCTAAACCAGGGCGCTTAACCCCTGGGGCGAGGCAAAATCCCTAAACAGAACAAGGTGAGCTGAGCGATGGTTTTGTGCCAGCAAGATTCCCTCTGAGTCCAGACAGGCATCCCTAAGGAAGCTAAGGTTAATATAATTAATAATATGAGTATAGACCAGTTGTGCTAGCACTTTAATCACCAGTGACTACTGAGCTGAGTGTTAAGCGAGGAGTTGGCCCTGTATGCTAACACCAGACTCATATTCACTGACTGCCTCACAAGGGTACTTGTAAGTGTGCTGGCAGCTCCACTGGGAGCACTGATAGATCTGGATATGGTATCTAGTCCAGATAAAACAGGGTCGGTTCTAGACCACTTAAGGAGGAGTATTATAAGGGCTAAAGGTAAAGGGAACATGGAAACAAAAGTTGTGTATTAAGATTGAAATAAAACATCATAATAATAATAATTGCTTACACTTTGATAGTGCTTTTCTGGACACTCCACTCAAAGCGCTTTACAGGTAATGGGGACTCTCCTCCACCGCTACCAATGTGCAGCCCCACCTGGATGATGCAACGGCAGCCATAGTGCGCCAGAACGCTCACCACACATCAGCTCTCAGTGGGGAGGAGAGCAGAGTAATGAAGCCAGTGCAGAGATGGGGATTATTAGGAAGCCATGATTGGTAAGGGCTAATGGGAAATTTGGCCAGGATGCCAGGGTTACACCCCTACTCTTTTTCGAGAAACGCCCTGGGATTTTAAATGACCACAGAGATTCAGGACCTCGGTTTTACATCTCCTCTGAAGGACGGCGCCTGTTTACAGTATAGTGTCCCCATCACTATACTGGGGCATTAGGACCCACATGGACCTCAGGGTGAGCACCCCCTGCAGGCCCCACAAACACCTCTTCCAGCAGCATCCTTAGTTTTTCCCAGGAGGTCTCCCATCCAGGTACTGACCAGGTTCACACCTGCTGAGCTTCAGTGGGTTGCCAGTTGTGAGTTGCAGCTGCTGCTAAATGAATGGCAATAGTATTGTTATTAAGTTATGAGAATATGGGAAGGGAATTAATACGAATGTTGTTTAGCAATGCTAAGTCAAGAAAAGAAGACAAACTTTTAAAAAAAGTTAAAAGAAGGGTTGTGCGACAAGCAAAAAGGGTAAAAAAAACAGGTAGTGATGGGCTGCGAGAGGTGGTGATGACGGAGAAGAATGTGAGGTGTGGAGAGGACAGAAGTATAAGCCTGGATGGGTGATAGAAGAAAGAACTGGGGTATAAATGTAAAGAATAACCTTCTGCCTTCCACCTTATAACCCTGGTGAGGCAAGAAAGAATAATACAGCACACAACAGTAGAGAACGTGTGCTCAAAAGTACGATAAGCAAAAAAAAAATTGATTGCAATCTGATTGGAAGTAACAAACATTGCTTGTTGGAAAAAAACTGAATGGAATACGTGATACTGTGTTTATTAAAAGTTACACAGCTGTTAAAATAGATACATGTAAAAGTAAAATGGACGCTGTCATTTCGTATAGTTTTCACTGGAATGTTATTTTGTTCAATCTTTTTATCTGTTATCTACCCGTAGAGTCTACAGTTTTAATCGATAATTTACTACTTATGTCTGTGAAACACAGTGAGAGGGAGCTCCCATTGCCTTTCCTCATTCACACTAATCAAAGCCACTGATGAGGAAAGAAAGAGTTGAGTAACTATAAATCATTTCCCTCTTCAGGTAAAAAGTGTATAAAACACAATTGTGATTTGCAGAAAACTTGTCAATGATTTATTATGACAAAAGTATTTTCCGGTCAGATTTGAGTGTATTTGTTAAATTATATCGAGTTATTAGAACAAAGTTGGTAGCGCCAATCCTCATGGTTAGCATAAATGCCATGTATTTGGTATATTAAATGAAATGTGAATGTTTTAGTGATTAGCAATTTAGTTAATGTTCGGTAATAGCCTTAGATTATTTCACTGTTCCTGGTTTTCTTTATTTATTGGTGTTTTTTATAATAACCAAAGTGCTCCACATTTATATTGCTAGTGAACATTATGTTTTTAAAGAAATACTAACGTGGTCTTGTGATATCGCCGATTTAGATTGTGTTTTACTGAAATGTAGAATATACTAAGGAGAAGACTGAATAAGACATAATGCAGAATATTTTCTTAATGTATAATTAGAAAAATATTAAGAAGCATTTGTGTAACTTTCAGCTTATATTCTTTGTTATATTGTATTACTGTAAATTGTTTATCCTATATAGAATCACACTAAAAGCCACTGATGAGGAAACGAGTTGAGTGACTGATTATTTTATCATTTCCCTCTTCAGGGGCGCAACACTTCCCCTCTCATGGCAAGATCTCGACTTCTTTAACACCTCTGGATAATGTTCTTCTGTGGAGCATGCTTCAGACCTCTGCGTACAGCACCCTTGATGTCATTTTATTTTTACAGCATCCGCAATCAGTACAATCAATACAGCAGTCTTACTGGATTTGACTAGGATTCTGAAATGTCTCTTGCAAAGTTATTCAGGTTTGCTTGAACCTTTAATAAAAAAGTGATTTGAAACTACCCAGCTTACAATCTCTGAGGTAGTTGTCACTAAACTCAGATGTGATGTGCCGTGTGCCTTTACCTTTTTTGTGTTCAAGAGTATTCGTTGTGTGAGCTCCACACTGCGTGTCCTGTACTGTACTGTAATTTCGTTTAGATTATCTACGAAGAGTACAGCGACTAGAACACCTTGAACGTCTATAAGAATGTGTATATATAAAAATGCTAAAGAATTTTCTGATTATGTCTCGGCATCATTTAATGAATTCTCTTAGTGACAGGTCATTTCTTTCTGGTATTTTATTCTGGTGCTGTTATTGATCGCATACGAAACCTTATTCTCATCAGGAAAATGTCACCTACAAAGTCACTGTGAAACTTGTTTTGGGAAAAGTTTCTTAATATTTCTTTTGATTAGCATACAAGAAAATTTAATCATAACCTATGGAATTTCCCGCAACTGTGGAGCTTGAAATCACAACCTTAAGATTTAGAGTTTAAGAGTCACAGGAGAGGTCGGCCTGGTCTTCAGTTTGCCAACGATAAGCTCCGGCAGTGCTCCTCTGTAAAGCAGATTGTTCGGATCGGTTATGTGGGACGGCACTTCGATACTAAGATCGTTTGCAGCACACGCATGGTTTCCCCCCTTCATGCAAAAAACATAGACGAAGGAAGCTCTCTTGTCTTGGGCTGCTGTCTCCCGGATTTAAAGCACTCTGGGTGCCAGCTAAGTCTCTAACAAGCACACTATAAAGACAGGAATTACACTTTGCTCACGTCACGCATTGAATGGCGAGGCTACTTGTTCCAATATTATCTAGTCTCACCTCATATGGTGCCGATTCCTGGTTTTCATTCAGGAAAGAGCACTGCAAACACCGTAAACAGTGCAGCACGTGAGATGAAAGAAGTCTTTTCCCCCATTTGTCTAAAGCAGAATCATGCCGAGGGTTGTGAGATCAAGATTTCAGTGGAGCACTGTCGTCTACATCTTTAGCTACATGAGTTGGACATCCTCTTGTACACGGAAAGCAGATTGAGATCCTCTGACATGAAAAGTGCCAGATAAAAGCCATTTCTCATCCTTTCTCTTAGTGGTGGAGCTATCGCATGTAAATGAGGCAACTTGCAAGGCGAGCAGGCTCGGTGCACACCGAACGCAGATGTCTCAGAGCAGTTGAGACGTGTCCAAGTGGCTGTCAAAGGACAGCACTTCGCCGTCGCCGTGGCTTAGTTGGCTAAAGCGCCTGTCTAGTAAACAGGAGATCCTGGGTCCGGTTCCCAGCGGTGCCTGTCTTACTGTACAGAATTTATCCTTACGGGCAAATCCCATGCCTTTTAATTCAGGTGAATGCAAGTGTTCATTTCCTTTCTGGAACAACTTGTTTTGAAAGAAATCTATACAGCTTGCGAAAGATGAAACACAAATCTTGCTTATCAGTGAAGAAGAGGTACTCCCAGCAGGCCAGCTAATACCAGCAAAGTTTTTTGTTCACCCTAACCCAGAGAATGGAGAAAAGCAAGGCGCCTGTGGCTCTGCAGTGTAATCAGTTCGTGAGTTCGGCGGTTAGCTTAAAGAGTGGTAAATGGAGCTCGCCCCAGCCCGTCCTTATTCTTTTAAACAGGATAAAAAATTACCTTCGCCGCCATTACTACCAGCTTTAAAAGACAGCCATGGGCATAGAAAAAAACACACTACAGATGACTTTTCTGGAACCGAAGCAGAGATTCCTTTACGAACCAACTGATAAAGCTCAGCCAGTGAATACTGTTAACAGAATGTGAAAGCACGATCAACTTTGTAACTGCAACCACAGGAAAAACAGCAAGAAGCAGACTCCATTCCCCATTTAAATCTGTCGTGCGAGGCATGCTTTTTGAATGCATGAAGTAAATCCCACGATCGCTTTTGAACTTGGACAAAGTACTTCCAAAGGAGCGCTATGCGCAAAGATTTAACAAGCTCAACCCCCGCCGACGATTCGGTGTGAAGAAGCAGAACATTCAAGTTTCACAGACAGAATCAGCACGCCAGCACAGCCAACATTAAAACAGAGGGCACACTACGATTTGCATTGACACAAAAGTGATCTGGGCAGACGTCGTTCCCTGCATAATGCAAAAAGTGGCAAAGCGCTTTTGGGTTGAGAGGACGCAAGAAGGTTTTTGTTTTGTGCCTTGATATCAAGCTGAGAAAGTATCTTTAAACACTTTGCTTAGTTTCTCGAGAGACTGCCAAAAAGCAGTTCCCTCCCTTTCGTCTGAAGCCAGCTGAAAGGGGGTCTCGACAGAAGTACCTGGCAGCAGTGGGATTTGAACCCACACCCCCGAAGAGATTAGAGCCTTAATCCAGCACCTTAGACCGCTCGGCCACGCTACCCACTGTGTGCTGTTTCTTTGTCTCATTACTTGCCCGGAGGAAGCCGGGTGGGTTTTGCTCTTGTCACCCGACTTAGTGGCGTTATGACCATGGAACCGACTGCACCTGCTTTTTCTGAGATGCTTCCCCTCTCATGGCGAGATCTCAACTTCTTTAACACCTCTGGATAAAGATCTTCTGTGGAGCAGGTTTCAGACCTCTGCGTACAGCACCCTTGATGTCATTTTATTTTTACAGCAGCCGCATCCGGAAAGTTGTGTCTTTTACGTTTCATTTGAACAACAAAACTACATAAAATACAAACAAGAGCACACATAACGTATCAAGAAAATCATCAGGGGCACATGCTATAATACAATTACACTTTATGAAAAACGATTACACAAGGTAAATAAAGATAAGGTCCGCACAGCTTGTTCTTACATTTCGAAAGAGTCCGTAAATACCCCTTTACGTCTATTTTGAACTGTTCAAACGTAGGACTCTTCCCAGACCATTTCACTTTATACCACATTCCTAAACGAGGATGCATCTCCTGTTTTAGAACTATTTTGGGCGGTATGGCTTATACAACACACCCACAGTATTCTAATGGTGGACTGCAGATCTGTGCTATAGTTCAGTCGAATTCGAAGGATCCAGCAATCGTACTGGATTTGACTGGGATTCTGAAATGTCTCTTGCAAAAGTATTCGGGTTTGCTTGAACCTTTGATAAAAAACGTGATCTGATCTGAAACTACCCAGCTTACAATCTCTGAGGTAGTTGTCACTAAACTCGGACGTGATGTGGCACACATGTGCCATGTGCCTTTACTTTTGTAAAAAACTGGTATCGGGAAAAGTTTCTTAATATTTCTTTTGATTAGCATGCAAGAAAATGTGATCATTACCTATGGAATTTCCCGCCAGCGTGGAGCTTGAATTCACAACCTTGAGATTCAGTGTTCAAGAGTCACAGAAGAGGTCGGCCTGGTCTTCAGTTTGCCAACGATAAGCTCCGGCAGTGCTCCTCTGTAAAGCAGATTGTTCGGATCGGTTATGTGGGACGGCACTTCGATACTAAGATCGTTTGCAGCACATGCATGGTTTCCCCCCTTCACGCAAAAAAACATAGACGAAGGAAGCTCTCTTGTCTTGGGCTGCTGACTCCCGGATTTAAAGCGCTCTATTTAAAGCTGTCTCTAACAAGCACACTATAAAGACAGGAATTACACTTTGCTCACGTCACGCATGGAATGGCGAGGGTACTTGTATTCATCCAAAAATGCCAAGTTTCCCACTGGTGATACACACAAGGAAATGAATGTACATTTCCCGCCCCCCCCCCCAAATCAACCAGTTTAAAATCAAATACCTCCCTCCTCATCTGTAGGTGGAGAGATTAATGTCAGAAGAAATACAGGTTTAAAAGTCAGGAGCATTGATAGTCCTATTTTAAAATGACACTAAAATGCTCACAATATATTAAAAAGCTCTGTAAAATGCAATAATAATAAAAAAATATTAAAACAAGGTAAAAAGAAATAATACACAGCTACAAAGCTCAGGAATTATCAATGGGAAGTTACAATGGGTTGATTGTGTTTCATATGATTTAAAAACAAAATGTTTGAAAAATATCCACTTACAATATGCTAAAAATGGCAAGAATACTTAAAACAGGTGTGTATTTTTTTTTACAAAAATAAATAAAACAAGTTAAAAATAAATACTAAATGCGTTTAAAATTCAGGAATGTAATTGGTCAGATGCTTACAATGAGTGATGCTTTTGTGTGATTTAGCGAATTCAAAAAAATATTCAAGAGCAAGAGCTCGTATGAAAGTTCGTAAGTATGTACGTATACATTCGAAATTTTTCATTCTTCTCACGATGGCACACCTGTGTCTGTAAAACAGAGTGAAAGCTCTATTCACATTGCGAGTATTTCACAGCCCTGGTTTTACATAGATCTTTTTTTTTTGTATAAATAAGTATAAAATAAGTTTTGCAATGCACCAAAAGTCACGTCTAGTATTTTTCCATCTACCTTTACAAGTAAGGAGCGTACATACTCATATGGCGAGCGGTCGTCAATTATTTTTCTCAGCAAGTGCTTTATACTCCGCTCAGTATCATCTGTAAAAGTATAGGCACCCAGGCCTCTGGCGATGTACAGAACAGCCGATAAAATTCAGGCTAAACTGAGACACTTATACATTTCTAATGCGGCAAACAACACATCTTTGTACTGTAACATGACTAGGGGAAGGGTCATTCATAACAGGTATTTTCGGAATGACCTACTTAAAATACTAGATATGGACCTTAGCAAAATGGCTGCCAAAAAGAATCAGATGACCAGTAAATGGAAAGGGTCTACCCTGAGAAACAATGAGACACAGCTGAGCCGCATCAGGAACCGAAATATAAGTGCCCCGGAGGCAGTGAACAGGGCGGAAGCCGATAAGGTGAATGCGGTTTGGAGGAAAAGAGAGGAAAGAGGTGTATGTTAAAGATCGGGCTAAGGAATAACGGACTACTGAAAGGAGAAAAGGTTTATGGTTTTTGGATTACGGACACTGGATAAGGATACATCGCGGATTGGCTTTATTACGGACTTTTGGAACTCGGATCGGATCAGGATTAAGGGAACGGATTACGGACTGTATTTGGAAGATAGTTGGAGGAAGAAAAGCCACGAAACTCAGGAAAGAAAAGTGTGGTGTGAGTAATACTTTCATTTACATAAACTTTCCCCCGGAAACACCACAGTACTCATCCGTGCACCGGACAACCAGGCATGTGTGACCCCATTGACCTGGATGATTAATCAAACAGGCCGCGCATTCATCAACCACAACCCCCTTTAAACAATGGTTGAAGGTGCAACATACCACCGACTTTACAGTCTGATCCATAGCATCGGGCTCATTAGAGCCATCGTTAGCTAAACTAGGTTGAACATCATCATTAATCACATTTTGGCAAACACACATGAACAGACACGAAACATTCAAGCTTGATGGTAGTTTGAAGATTGATGCGTCGACCTCTTCGTTATTCTATTAAAGGAAAAAAGAAAAGGAAGGCTTAACAAAATAAATAGGCATGCTTTTTACCTAAAATTTTACCTAAAAAAAAGGCATGCTTTTTACCTTTATCTTTTGAGAAGAGCGTTGTAGGGCAGGTCTTTATATTTTAGTGGATAGGTCATAAAAGTGTTAAAATAATTGAAAAAAGACACATTTAGCAGCGATAAATTATAAGCACGAGCAAAAATTGATATTTATAACGCTTATAGATTTTAACAATATAACAGAAAATGTTTACTTTTAAATTAAATATTACATCAGAAGATGTCCACACCCAGGCACCTGCCGTTAAAGGTTATGGGATGTAGAAATACAGTATATAAGGTTCATGATGAGAATTAAAAACGCTCATGCTAATACACAAGCACCTGTGTCTCACCAAAGCTGACAAATAAAAAGCCAAAAACCCGCACTGCACGTGTGAACAGGAGAATGAGCG